>NW_013669725.1:72927-88984 GCF_000517525.1 Limulus polyphemus
CATTGATGTAAAAAAAATGGGGTAACTTGTTTAAGTGAATTTTAAGTTCTAAAATGCATCACAATGCAGGATTTTGGGTGCCGGATCCCCCCCCCCCTTACTTGGCTTTGATTATTTTCAGGATGTTTAGGAAAGGGACACTTTCATCTCTGATAAGAATATGCAAGTCAGTCGAGTAGTTCTCGTTATATTGATAGTTACGTCATCAAAGTCTTTGCACAGATGTGAAATTACGTGACATGCATGAGCTCAACTGTTGTTTACACGAAACAGTGTTTATTATGTAAGCTTGAAAATTTGTGCATGAAATACTTGGGGTTCTGGGTTATCGAAACAATGTTTATTATGTAAGCTTGAAAATTTGTGCATGAAATACTTGGGGTTCTGGGTTATCTAGAATCTTGATCACAGGTCAGGAAAGTGTTCTGAATTTGGTCAAGTTAAATATACAGGTGTAATTGTAACAATAACAGGCTACAGAAACCAAGATTATCTCAAGGGTTCTGACACCATACATAATTATATCAAAGGTATATCTAAGGATTGTTAATAAAAGAAAAAATAAATTCTGAGTCAAAATATGAAATTTATTTATGCAAGTAATATTAAGTATCCAGTTAAAATATGACTATATACAGAAGCTTTTTTTTAATAATGTCTTTATTTCTTTCCGTTACCTTTATTTATGTAAGTAATATTAAGTATCCAGTTAAAATATGACTATATACAGAAGTTTTTTTTAATAATGTCTTTATTTCTTTCCGTTACCTTTATTTATGCAAGTAATATTAAGTATCCAGTTAAAATATGACTATATACAGAAGTTTTTTTTTAATAATGTCTTTATTTCTTTCCGTTACCTTTATTTATGCAAGTAATATTAAGTATCCAGTTAAAATATGACTATATACAGAAGTTTTTTTTTAATAATGTCTTTATTTCTTTCCATTACCTTTTTCAGTCAACAAAAAATTCAACAATTTTTGGCATCACAAGAAACATAGAGCAGATGGGTGGAAACCTGGCGTAAGTGTTTTATTATTTGTAACATCCATAAGTGGCAATTTCTCAAACATAAGCTGTTGTAGTGGTCTTTCTTCCAAAGGACACATCTGACCTAAAAATCACTTATGTTGATAGGTAACTTTTCATAAGTGAACAGTTGGTATTAAATTTAAACTCTTGTTTATGACAAGATTAGTTAATAACTTAAAGCTGATTTGGACACTACTCGATAAAGATTTTGAGCTTAGCTTTGCTGCTAATAATTATTTAATTATAGTGTTCACAAGAATTACTGAGTACAAGGACAATAGCTAAGATCCAGTTATTTTTTATGTACTTGTACAGGGACGTAACATGTTAATATATCCAACCAGTAACTTATAAACTCAAATATTGTTAGCTTGTCCAGTTTAGCACTGGCCTTTTGCAACTGTAAGCCTGACTTGATTTGTCAGTGTGCATGGTATTCAAATACAAAACTTCTTAAAGTTTTCTTATATAAATATTTATATAAGATATTAAAAGTTCTCATTTCTTTTACTTAAACAGTTCTACGTCCTCAAGAGAACATATGGTGTACACTTTGGACTGCATCAGGGATAATCTGTAAGTGTTCATATTTTTGTTAAGGATAAGATACAAAAAATATATTCTAGATCCTAAGGCTATGCTACTTCTGTATTAACGTACTGTACACGACTTAAAAATAAATACATGTAAATAGAAAATTGTCCTTAATAATCTTAGTGTTATCAATGAAAACAGAGTGGCTACTATTTTATAACAGTACTGTGTTAACAGTGGCTACTCTTTTATAACAGTACTGTGTTAACAGTGTGGGCTACTATTTTATAACAGTACTGTGTTAACAGTGACTACTATTTTATAACAGTACTGTGTTAACAGAGTGGCTACTATTTTATAACAGTACTGTGTTAACAGTGACTACTATTTTATAACAGTACTGTGTTAACAGAGTGGCTACTATTTTATAACAGTACTGTGTTAACAGTGGCTACTATTTTATATCAGTACTGTGTTAACAGAGTGCCTATTATTTTACTACAGCACATTGTTTTATTTGATGGTATTTATGACAATGTTTCGTTAGTGATAATATATTTTGTTTTATAAACGTAGACAATGTTTTAAGTTGTAGCAACACTTGTAGGTTTGTGACCTTGTTTTGAAATGTTAAAAATAGTGAAAGCTTTTCTCTCCCTACTTAACTTCCAGATAAAGGTATGAAGGTAGCTATAACACTGATATTTGTGGTAATAAATATAGAAAGATACCTTTATAACTTAATGTGTAATTCTTCTTAGACTTTGTCATGATTAGTGTACTTGTGTATATATATATATATATATATATATATGAGTGCTTTTAGGATAATTGGTTCTTGTATGCAGAGTCTGAATACCTGCTTTCAGAATAAAATTTTTACGTCACAAAATTTTATAAAATAAGCTTGTTATCTCTGCACACTTGTGTTAAGTTTCTAAGGAATATTAAAGAATTCTGGTAAGTCTTAGCAGTGCATAGTACCAAAATGACGTAGGCTAAGTGGATTTTATTCCTTTTCTTTGGGGAACATAAGTTGTTCTTCTGAATGATTTATTAAGTCTAAGTCTACATATCGTTTTTTTTTTAATATTTGTAAAAATTAATGCAAGTGATGATTGCACTTTATTAGAATGATGTTCCAGGTCTCGCACTACCTACAGACCTGCTTCCTCAATTTGCGTTTTTGTTCACGTGAAACATTGTTAATCCTTTCCAGACCAGCGAGCACCTTTCAAGTGTTGAGTGCACACTTGCATATCAAATTACAAACATTTAAGTAAAAATGTTTTAGAATTTATAATTTGTTATTTTATTACATTTACTCAGAGTAATTTAAAAAAAAATGAAATGAAAAAATTTCATATGCACATTTCTTTTTCTGCACAGCTACAACGAGTTTCACTGGTAAACGACAAACTTTGATATATTTAAAAATTTTGTGCCCATCCCAGAGCACCGATTTTTATTCTCTAAGAAACTATTTCCTGAAAATACAACTAACAAAGTCTCTTTCTCACGTGACTTTCCTTTTCTGTCTCACAATTTATTACTCCAGACCTCTATTCACATCACGTGGTGTGAGGTCTTAAAAGTGTCTGAACAACTACTAATGAAAACGGCTTTGAAAAACGTTACAGGCAAAGTTTTAATACCACTGAATATAGCACATTATAAACTATTTATGTCAGTGTACAGTGAGTAAAGTATTTTGAGAAGTGATGTATGGTTTCACAAGAAATATTTTAAGGTAAATCGGTCAAGCTGAAATTGACTGAATGTATAAAATGGAACTTCCCGATGAAAAATAAAAATTTAAATCATATAGAAATTGTAAGATGGAAGAAAATATTTTCCATTTTTGTTCTTTCCAAAGCAGTGTCAAAATTTTTCTAATTCCACAACATAAAAAAAACAGTCATATTATTATTACTTTTTTATTAACGGAGCTAGATATTATTATTAGACATGACGTAAGTTTCGTGCAGTTTGGTTATAAGTATCTCCACTGCTTGAAGGAAAAAGTCAACGGATATCAGTTATACCCGTTTGCCTGGCCCAGAAAGTGTTAACCTCTGTATATGTCCTGTTATATATATCATTTTTACATAATATATTATCTTAACGTATTTACGTTAGTGAGAAAGGGCTACAGTACCTAGCTGAAGTTACTTCTCAACATGCATTCAAGCCGTGGGAGTTAGGAGACTTTGCCCCGAGAATGAAAGTAGATTTGGCTCTTTTTAAGGATCAACCCCAAGCTGGTAGGTTTTAATGCAAGTTTTCTTCCAAATTCTAGTGTTTATATCGTAAGAGACGTAATATAGTCAAATTTTTATTCTGGTTTTATCATTATGTTAGGAGATTAGTCATTAATAGTAGCAGAAAAGTTTGTTTTAAAACAACTTATTCCTTCACTGTTTAAAACTTTGAAACTTTTAAGTCTGTTAGAATCTTGTTTACAACTACTAGTGACTTTATTAAAGTTCGGGTAATATTTAGAAGTAATGCAGTGATGTATAAGTGCTTTATTAATAATTATTGTTTTGTTACTGGTAGTGTTGATGGAGGCTCTCCACCATGCTGCTTTTATCGGTGGTTTGAGTCATTCTTTATACTCCCCCGATTTTATGATAGGAAAGCACAATTCTGAAATGGTAAGAACTTGTCATTTTCATCGTAGTTTTTTAGGAACGGAAATCATAATTTCAGCCGTTACTTTTTATGTAGAGAAAGTAATTCAGACTTTCGTTTTTTTTACGTACATTCTGAACAGTTTGTAAATGTTCTTTCTGTAGTGATTACATTGTTCTGTTGATAACAAAGAAAGAATATTTTAAATTGTTTTTGCATGTGTGTTAATCAATCCAAACTGATCAAATCACAAGTACGAAGATCACTTTAGGGCCTGATCCTTCTGATCCAGTAAAAAAAACAAAAAAAAACTGTACCTTCACATCTTAAGAATAGACTTAACAGATGTTTTTCGGTCTTGAAGACATAATTATTTCAAGTTTCTAGCGATCTGCATTAATACTTTTTTATTTCCAAAATTAAGTTTGAAAAAATTATGAATACAATATTTTCCCTGCAAACATCATTTAAATCTAATAAATATGATTTAGTTATGTGGTTTGAAATCATGTTGTAAGGTACACAGCCAAGGCAAGATTTTTATGTAAACTCAAAATTCCTTCTTCCAGTAGGCATCCTTGATGCTTTTAAGAATTTTTGTTTTGACAAATAACCGTGATTGAGATTTTCATATTTTAAATGATGTCCTAATCTTGCACCAGTCCTATGCTAAAAATCATGAACTGCTATACATATGTTACATTATGAACTGTTACACATCTGTTACATTATGAACTGCTATACATATGTTACATTATGAACTGTTACACATCTGTTACATTATGAACTGCTTTTATAATGTAACAGATGTGTAACAGTTCATAATGTAACATATGTGTGACAGTTCATAATGTAACATATGTATAGCAGTTCATAATGTAACAGATGTGTAACAGTTTATAATGTAACAGATGTGTGACAGTTCATAATGTAACAGATGTGTAACAGTTCATAATGTAACAGATGTGTGACAGTTCATAATGTAACATGTGTAGCAGTTCATGAAATGACAAAGACATGGATCAGTTCATAATGTAACAGATGTGTAACAGTTCATAATGTAACATGTGTAGCAGTTCATGACATGACAGAAACATTTAGCAGTTCATGACATGACAAAGACATGGATAAGTTAATCATGTAACAAAGACATGATCAGTTCATAACATAACCAAGATATGTTTGAAGCTGTCAAATGTATATGTAGTTAACATTAGAAAACATACTGCAAAAGGTTTGAGTTTTGATTGTTTTTTTCTTTCTAGCTTCAGAGCTATGTAAAGGATACATTTACAACAGGAAGAGCTACAGTAGTAGGCTTAGGTGTGGATCACGATTTGTTTGTTGAACAAGTGGAGAATTTGTTTCACTTTGAGAATGGGAAAGGAACTACTGATGTGGGCTCATCAAAGTACGGAGGAGGTAGGTTTCGTTTATGAAATATTTAAAATAATTAAATGCATGTACAGTTTGTATACAACGAACACTATTAATCCGGACATCAAAAGTTTGCATTTTTTTTTTGCTCATAGACAGATCTTCACACCGAGAAATATAATCAGTAATTTGTATACTCGTGTTTCAAATCCGAACAGCTATATTTTTTTAAATGTTTTTCCTGTGGATACGTGATTCAGTAATTCATACGTAACTCCACAGGGGTCGAATGGGGGTTGATCAGAACAGAAAAGAAGTAATCGTTACTGAACACGAAACATCTGTACTTGCAGTAGGCACCAATTTATATCTCGCAATCATTAGCATGACTTAGGCTACAGTTGTGTAAAGCAACTCGGCTCCTAAACAAATACATGTTAAAATATCAACAGCATTAAAACATGAGGTTTGTTTACAAAAAAAAGCAATGCATGAATCATTAGCATGACTTAGGCTACAGTTGTATAAAGCAACTCAGCTCCTAAACAAATACATGTTAAAATATCAACAGCATTAAAACATGAGGTTTGTTTACAAAAAAAAGCAATGCATGAATCATTAGCATGACTTAGGCTACAGTTGTGTAAAGCAACTCGGCTCCTAAACAAATACATGTTAAAATATCAACAGCATTAAAACATGAGGTTTGTTTACAAAAAAAAAGCAATGCATGAATCGTGTATTTTTGTATTCTATAAGTCATTGGTTTTAACAAACTGATTTATCCCAAAATATTGACATAATACTCCACCTTGTATAATTATTGACAACTTATAATAAACTGCTAAGTTCATTTTACGTAAAGTTGTTTGCCCAGCCTTCCTAGATTACGTTCTTACACATATTGATTAATAACACGTGCTATAAAAAGATCGATTGATTCGACCAAGTACTTCATTACAAACGTGTTTGGTTTTGTTGTATATGACCTGTAATATGAGATTATGGAAAGTTTATCTGTTACGTTAACATTTTTTTAACTGGAAGAAAATGTGAATAGAATTTGTTTCTTCACCAGCCATCTTTATGTCATTGGATTTCGCGTTGAAGAATAACCTAAGTATTGTTTCTGTGTGTAAATTAGTATACCACATTTATTAACAGATATTTTGATTAATATAGATATAGGAATATTGCTGACTTTTGAACTGAATGTTAATATAAAAGTCTACACTACAGGTATCAAAGCAAACAGTAAAGATACTTTAATATTAGATTTTTTTAAAGCATGCATCTTTCCATATCTAACTATTTCAGGGATCATTAATTCTGGAAAGTTTAAAAAAACAAAAGGCAATTACTTCATAAATCAGTGCATATTTAGAGCAGGTGAAAACTGTGATGTTTGTTGTCATAATTAACACTTATGCTACAGAATCTATTGTACATAGAAGAAGCTCATTCCTATAATGTAAATATTCTCTTCAGTTTGTAAATGTTAAAAATTATATTATAACAATATGAAAAAATGGTTTTTAACATCTAACTCAACAATTTGAATGTTATTAGGCTACTGTAAAATCAATAACATTGGTATTAAAAAGGGAAAAATAACACTTTATATTACTAAGTTTAATACAGAACACTTAAGTTTAAACTTAGTATACGAGATCACTTAAAAATTCCCAATCACTGCCTTGAAATAACGATTCAATTTTTGAACTAATATTTTCCTTAACGTATACGTTTCTCAGTGAACTGCTGGTACTTACTCTAACTTATGATCATCAAAACTGAACAAGAAATGTACTGATGAAGAATATGGGAGATAGTTTATCATATCTGCGTGACTCACGAACTACTTCAAAGGCCTGACTATTTTACTGTTATAAATATTCATCAATTCATTAACCTGATCTTTACTGTTTGCTTTGAGACCTGTGGTGTAGACTTCTGATCTTTACTGTTTGCTTTGAGACCTGTGGTGTAGACTTCTGATCTTTACTGTTTGCTTTGACACCTTTGGTGTAGACTTCTGATCTTTACTGTTTGCTTTGACATCTGTGGTGTAGACTTCTGATCTTTACTGTTTGCTTTGAGACCTGTGGTGTAGACTTCTGATCTTTGCTGAACATCGGCTTAAGTGGTACATGCAAAAGAGAATGGTGGCACCTCCCACCCCCTCCCTCTACTGAACAGGATGCTAGTTTATTGCAGGTTAACCGCCAGCTAACAACTGGAACACATCATACGGCTGAATAGACTGACACAACTGGGTTAAAATGTCTTGCTTAAGGACACAACAGCACAATGTGAGCTAGCCTTGAATTTCCAGCCATCTGACTATGAGACCAAAGCACAAAGTCACTGAGCCATGCTGCTCCCTCATTAACATCATAATAACTTAAGAAATCTTTGATATGCAAATAAAAAAACAACTGGCTGAATGTGTGAAATAATTTAGTATTTTTATAGTAGAAGAACTACGTTGTTGGAAACAAAGTTTGTGTTTTGTTTTTCTGTTAACTAGGTTTTATAGAAAAACTACGTTGTTGGAAACAGAAAGTTCATGTTTTGTTTTCCTGTTAACTAGGTTTTATAGAAGAACTACGTTGTTGGAAACAGAAAGTTCATGCTTTGTTTTTCTGTTAACTAGGTTTTATAGAAGAACTACGTTGTTGGAAACAGAAAGTTCATGTTTTTTTTTTTCTGTTAACTAGGTTTTATAGAAGACCTACAACATGGTTTATTGTCCACTGTTGGAAACAGAAAGTTCGTGTTTTGTTTTTCTGTTAACTAGGTTTTATACTGCTATGACCTCATTAATTATGATTTAAAAAGAAAAGCCATCTGTCAGTTTCTTTGTGTGTAATACTCATATTATGAGCCATTTTAAATTTAAGTTGCACCATTGTTATTGATTTTCTGAGATTGTGCTTGAAAATTGTTTTTATTTTTTTCATGTGTGATCGTTTAGAAGTACTTCTTTAGGATATTGTATCTAACCTAATTTACGAAGACTTTCAGAAATTGTCTCAAGTGTAAAGACCATTCTATATCATAAGATACATCGTTTTCCTGAATTACTTACAGGGGAAGTTCGTGTGGAGTCGGCGGGTCCCATCAGCTATGCTGCAGTTGTAGCCGAAGGTGCAAGGTAAATAGTTTTTTTCTCGTGTGTCCATTATACTAAAGACCTGCTATTTTTTGTTTTATTTTGATTGAAATTGTATTTTATATTTAAGAAATTGCAAAGATTTGTTAGGTACGTATCATAGAAATAAATGCTAGTTATGTTTGTGATTCTAATTCCCTGTGTTTTGAAAAGATTTTACTTTGATGCAAAAATCCTATGAGGCCTGTCTTCCTGTGTGTCTTGTTACACAAACCTTGATAATTAAGGCAGTACTTAAAACATGAAATATTTGGTTATTTCTAGTCTGACAAATCTGAAAGAGATGTTATGTTTAGCCATGCTCCAGAGGATCCTTGGAGTGGGACCAACTATAAAATACAGTGAGGGACTGCACTCAAAGCTCAGCAGTGCAGGAGCTAAAGCTACAAATGAACCATTTGGTGTAGGTAGTCTCATGTCTCTCGTATAATATGTTTGTTTTTAATTAATTTCTTTGATGGAGTCAATGGCTCTACCTCTTCATTATGATACAATGATTATTACTCTAGGTTTTAATTTTAACTTTCAAAGTGTTTTTAGTGTAACTTGAGATATATTTATTTGTCTCAAAGCTTAAGAAACAGGTTGTGGGTACTCGGACGCTTCTCTTGGCTTTACCAAAATGTTTTATTTGTACGGTTAACAGATGTAATGTTTTAACTATGATGTGAATGAATCATTGATGTTCAAATTTTACTGGTAGTAACTGTTGATGGAAAACCAATTGCCAAATGCTGTATTTTGTCTCTAACAAAAGTAAAAGTCATATAACTTCCATGAGTTCTTATTAATTTCATCCTGCTTATGTGTATTGCATAAATGTCATTTCCATGGTGTAAGAACTAATCGAAGCCATTAGATGTTATAGTTACGTCTAACGAGTTTTTATTATCACTGATCGTGTGAAGCTATATTATCATTTCCTGTGTGATCCTTCTATGGTTTCTCCTAAACTAAGTTTAGTAATTGTTAACAAAAAACAGCAATCAAGTCTGAAAAACGTAAACCAATTGTCATTTCTTAGCTTAAAATTCAGAAATTCACATAAGTGGGAAGGAGTAAACTAAACGTTTACAGTCAGTGTTTTATACTGTCTACCATTAGTTTCTGTTCAGCTGCCGTAGAGAACTTAGTCAGTGAAACCTTCCCAACATTTATAAATCCTCGTCAAGAACTTTGTCTGTCAATCAGCTACAATTTAATGTTACACCTGATGCACCACAGATGTCAAGTATACTTAAATTCAAACATCTGTGACAGAGATATGCCAGCAAAGTAAAAGCTATGTTTTGTATCAAAGCATAAGTGATTAATTCATTCACAACTAAAGGAAAAGGTTCTTACCAAACACAAAAACAGAAGGGTCCAAGAGTTATATATTTTTTCTTTAATTGATAAGTATTAATCTTATTTCTAAAATCACTAAGTGTAGACTGTCTCAACCAACATGCTAAGTTTTTGTTTTGGTTGTAGAAGTAGAATATATCTTATTCTAATAGGCAAAATATTCCCTAATCCTGTTAACGTGGCCAGTTTTCAATAAATAATTTATATTAACCTTCAATCATTTATTATATGTACATTTTCCAATACCCTTAAATCGTATACGTCATTTTGTGGTTGATGCTTTTTCTATACTCAAATAAAGTCGTACTTTTCATTTTGTTATATATTTGAGTGAGGTTTAATTATTGGAAAGAGTTTAAACATATCTTGAAAATGAACTGCAAGTTGAATCAAGGTTAAATTACACTTGAAAACTTTAAGGTAAACAAGCAATGAATAAACTGAGCACTTCCAGCATAGACAACCTTATCGGAATTAGTTTAGACAATGGACAACCTTATTGGGATTAGTTTAGACAATGGACAACCTTATTGGGATTAGTTTAGACAATGGACAACCTTATCGGGATTAGTTTAGACAATGGACAACCTTTTCGGGATTAGTTTAGACAATGGACAACCTTATCGGGATTAGTTTAGACAATGGACAACTTTATCGGGATGAGTTTAGACATTGGATAACCTTATCGGGATTAGTTTAGACAATGGACAACCTTATCGGGATTAGTTTAGACAATGGACAACCTTATCGGGATTAGTTTAGACAATAGACAACCTTATAAGACATTGTAACATCGAAACATGTAGAGTCGTCAACTTTTTGAAGGCCATAGATAGGCCTAAATAAAATGTTTTTGATTGTGTACCAGTTTAATGTTGAATATTATTTATGATTTTAATAGACAGCCTTATCAGGATTAGTTTAGACAATGACAGTAAAGACTTACTGAACTTTGACTCTGATTTCTTTAGGTGGACTTCTGTAAAA
Source organism: Limulus polyphemus (assembly GCF_000517525.1). Taxonomy (NCBI): domain Eukaryota; kingdom Metazoa; phylum Arthropoda; class Merostomata; order Xiphosura; family Limulidae; genus Limulus; species Limulus polyphemus. The sequence continues at coordinate 84,017 of NW_013669725.1, forward strand.
ACCAGGCGTATATGTTCATGGTAAAAGTTATAAGTGCAAGTGGAAAGTTCTCAAGAAATAGTGCAGTATTATTTTATATCATAAATTAAAATCAATAGTGCTTATAAAAATATATCTAGTGTATTATACGTCATATTGTTTATTAATTAATGAAATATTGAAGATTTTTATTTGAGGGTTCGTGATTCATAAGCTGTTGTTCATTGTATAAATTAAGGTAATTTATAGCACCAAATTATATGACGTTTGTGACCGTTCATCATATGCATTTTGCAATCGCAGAGATTGGGGTAAACAAATAATATAAAGAAGAAGAAAAAAGTTCATATAATTAAAGCTTTATGGGAACAAATGTTTATTTCAGATACTTTTTTTTTATCATTGTGCTTTTTGTCTTGCATTGAAAAGAATTAGATTTTTTTTCTTCATTTGAGCATTTAACGAGTATCTGAATTATTCATTGTTTAGTTTATCTCACTACAGCCTTCTTTGTATGCTTCCTAAGAACTTGTATTTTGTTCTCAAGTATTAAATTTTTATGACATTTAAATCTTTATAGACATTGTAATCCTACTTGTTACTTGTGCCCCCCCCCCCAGGATCTTCAGTATCTCTAACAAGTTTTGTGTTTATAAACAAAGAAATGCTACGAATTTTTAATGTTACAGGTGTCCAGTTTAAACGTCAATTACTCGGACAGTGGTCTGTTTGGTTTCGTTGTGGCTGGACAACACAGCTGTATGGATAAGGTAAGGTTTCAACCACACATTTTGTTTATGATTTTATGCTATATTAAGAAACAGTACAATTTTAATACTTATACGGGTGTTAAAAACTATGAAGAAAATTTTGTGATATTTTGTTAATCCTTTCCATTCTTTTATCTCATTTTTTTTTTTTACAGGCACAAGTGACATCGTGAAGTTTTGAACATTTTTATCTGTACATAATTTTTAAAAGGTTTACATCTTTTATAAGTAATATATATATTGAGATGAATACTGTCTGTTTTAATATTATATAATATATATCTTGTTGCATAATTTCTAAGAACAAAGTGATCGAGAGCATAACTTGGGTTTCGGATCAACGGTTACAGGCATGTAACTTAACAATATGTCATTTAGTGGTTTGTATTTCATTAGTAATTTTAAGTTTACCAAATCAGTCTGGTGTTCTAAAACACTTAGTAGTTTTCATGGTTTAGTTTCAAAAGATGTGTTTCAGACATAATTTCATTTCTGGGTTAATGATTTTTATTAACACAAATGCTGAAGTCCTGACACTAGAAAATCTTTTAATAATGTCATAATTTAAACATTGGTTTCGAATATGTCATTCATTACCAGAACAAACTCTGTCTCTGAGTTGCTCTCGTAAACTGATTTATGGCCAGGTGGTTAGGGCGCTCGACTCGCATTCTGAGGGTCGTGGGTTCGAATCCCCACCCTACAAAACATGCTCGTCCTTTCAGCTGTGAAGACGTTATAACGTGACGGTAAAAGAGTAGCCCAAGAGTTGACGGTGGGTGGTGATGACTAGCTACCTTCCCTCTAGTCTTACACTTCAAAATTAGGGGTGGCTAGCGTAGATAGCCCTCGTGTAGTTTTGTGCGAAATTCAAAACAAACAAACTGATTTATGGAGTAATACAACTGAAAAAGCAAAATAAAATGTCTTGAAAACTTATTTAATATATACCAAGTACAGTAAATTATACCAGTTTTTGTGATGTTTCAGTGATATTTCAAGATTTAAAAACAAACATAACCTAATAATGGTGACTGTCTCGTATGTACTTGTACTACAGAAACTTAAGTAATATTATTGTATCTTTACATCACATAGTATTGTTATGAACCAAATGTTGACTTGAAGTAGGCTTTTAAAGGCATTGCAAGAACAACAATACCAAATACTATTGTACCTGGTGGTGCTTTTACTGGTGAAACCATAGTCGTAATGTATGAAGTATTTGTAAAATCTACGGTAGTCTTGTTTTTTTTTCCTTAATTCTGTAAAGTATTGTATATTCATAATAAACTAAATGCATATCATATTTAAATTATTCATAAAGTTTGATCTGTAACCAACCTTACAAGCAATTCACGTTATCGTAAAGAGTTTTGTAAAAGGTTTCTAGTGTTATACACGAAGTTAGTAACTCTGTATCACAGCTAAGAAAAAAACTTGTACAGAAGTTTTGAAATTGTATTTGAAGATCTGTAGCTTTAAACGTCGAGAATTGTTTAATGTCACCTTAAAAATCGTACTCTTGTTTTTCAAACAGTTATTAAAATCCCTCGTGACTGAGATGCGTAGTACAGTCAAGAAAGTAACCGACCAGGATCTAAAGAATGCTAAGTAAGAAGCTACTTGTGTCATCTTATAACTAATTGAACGTAAACTAAAGATAGGAATATTGTTTGAATTAATAACAAATTTGTTAGTAGGGGATCTTATTTAATAAAAATAACGTTAAATCCTGTATTTTACTCTTGTAGCTGACTTCCGTTTGTTGTTTTGTATCACCCAAAGTCTGTAGACATCCTGTTACTAGACTGTTATATAACCCACTGTAATGAAATAAGGTTATTCATTAAAGATACTAAGTTGTTGAGAATACTTCCATGAAAACAATGTAATATATTTTTCTCATCACTGACATTTTGAATATGGTAAGGAAGAACGGTAGATGTGTAGTATAATTTCATTGGCCATTTACCATCAAGTTTTTTTTTGGGGGGGGGGGATTCCACCTGTCATCGTTGAGCCTGGACAACACAAAAGAAGGTTTTCTGCTTAATAATTTAAAATAATGAATAAATAGTGTTAATGCTACACATTGTTCAAATACCTGTGTAAGGTGTTTAAAGGTTTAGGTGGTGAAGTAAAGAACAACTTAACACATAACTTGTATATAAGTGTTTAAAGGTTTAGATTGTGAAGTAAAGAACAACTTAACACTTGTATGTAATTATATAAAGGTTTAGGTGGTGAAGTAAAGAACAACTTAACACATAACTTGTATATAAGTACTTTATACTCCACAGGAGCTCAGTTCTTTGGTTACATGTAACGTATTATCCAAGTGTAGTGATGTGGTGAAAATGTTTAAATATTATTGGTGAATATAGTGTATGCTACGTGACAAACAGTAAGAGTTCAATCCCTTGAGCGGACAACTGTATCCGTGAAGATGAATGTAGTTATGTTTACTATAATTCTGAATTTACTTATTGTATCTTTGGCAAGTTTTAGTGAACTTTATAAATTTATTGTGCACAAAAAAAAATTGATTCTTTTAATAAAGTATTTTTACTAAAGATATATTTCATAATTTTTATATCCTTGGTGGGCACAGCACAAACGTCCCATTGTGTAACTTTGTGCTTAACAAAAAGCAAACAAATCAATTGGTAACTTTTTCAGCTCTGTTTTCTTTTAAATTTATAGTTTTAATACTTGTACTTTAGACAACTGTCTTCTCCAAAAAAAACCAATAAATCAGAGTGAGAGCCATCTGTCATAAACACCACGAGCAAAGTGCATGATCCTTGCACTTTCAAGTGTAACTGTGCTAGGTCTCACTTGTTTTCAGTAAGTCTGTTAGAAATATACATTTTAGAACACAAAAATATAAAAGGCAGTAGAACAGAACATTCTAAAACTACTGTAGTTTAACTGGTATTTTATCTAAGCTATAATTAGGTTGAAATAAATTCATTAGTTGCTTGTAGTTGAACAACAATGATTACAGACAAATGATGTAAGAACAACTGTTTATGTATGGTCACCAAAAGGAAATAACTAAAGTTTAATTTTTGTAGTGAACAGTATGCTTTTTCCAGTCTTTATAAATGTGTTGACGTATTGTCTTGAAAGCTGGAGAGAGATGAAAGATGCTTCTATGGTGGGTTTGACAAATTTATTGATATTTCAACAAATCAAGGAGATAGGAGGCTCAAAGTTGATATTCTTGCTTTCGTGTATTATATGTGTTTCTGGTTGAATATTTGAAAGCTTTATCGAGGAAGTTATAAGGCCTATAGGGGAGAAATCAAAGTGCAGACTCATCACATGACACAGCTATCAAGACTGAGAATTATTTTAGATATTTCCTTTTAAAACTAAAACTTTAATTTTAAACTACACTTTGATGTGCCAAGTTTATTAATATATATTCATAAGACATAAGCCAGTGGCAGAGTCATAAATGCTGGTAGTTGGTAGCATAGTAAGTACCTGCAACTGATAATACTACGCCCAGATTCAGCAGTTATCATCGAGTAGAATTAACAGTTCCTTTTAACCCTGGGTCAAAGTTGCACGTGAACCACTTAGAGAGTTGCATTAAACAACTTTGCACAGATTAGATGTTCAACAATTAGACAATGTATAGCAAACCCATGACAATTAATGTGTGCAGAAGCCAAGTACGTAAAAAAAAAGATTTAATTTCATTTTTACTCATTTGTGAAATGCAAGAAACTTACATTTGATATATCCTGAGATGTGATGCCACTTATGACCTTCTCAAGGTCATCATGGTTGGTCAGCTTCCCTTGGACCAATGTCTGAATGCCCATATCCTGCAGGACATCAGCATGGTTTTCTTGTGCCATAAAGAAAGCAGCTTCCAGCTGGTGTCTGAAATGGTAGTAAACATACTATATATAGTTTGGTTTTTGAGTTTACTTACTGATTAATTATATTATATTACAAGTTACAGCTTTTACTGTCAGTAAGACTTGTTGTTAGAACAGTAAAAGCTGTAACTTGTAATATGATGTGTTAATCAGTAAGTAAACTCAAAAACCAAACTATATATATAACACATCATATTACAAGTTACAGCTTTTACTGTTCTAACAACAAATCTTACTGACTGTAAAAGCTGTAACTTGTAATATAATATAATTAATCAGTAAGTAAACTCAAAAACCAAACTATATATATAACACATCAT
>NW_013669725.1:89812-90927 GCF_000517525.1 Limulus polyphemus
AAATATTTTATTTAATTTACATATCATTTATTTGTGTTTTTTCCTCTAATAGTAAGACACTTAAACACTACTTGAATGACCAAGTGATTTTCTTGTTTAAAGTATCTCAATTTGTTATGTCAACACAAGTTTTTTTTAAAAGTTCTCATTTAAATGGCAAGTATACCTAAAAGATAAAAATATAAACTTCAGATGTTTTATGATGTTCCTCTAAATTTTCCATTTAGAAATCAGAATAGAAGAAATAACATTTCCAATCTATCTTTTGTCTCTCCCAAGTTTCTTTTAATTACAGTCTTAAAAGGTTTAGTAAAACTATTGTAATGTAGCTTTAAAAGTGAAGATGGTCGAAAGAAAAAAATTTTGTTAAAAGTTGGGAAAAAGGAATTTTTGATTAATCCGCTAATACTAGGTAAATTAAAAAACATTAAAAGTGTTTTTGTTTTTTTAGTTTCTTGTGTATTAAGTTCATATCTTTGAATCATTGTATAGGTGGCAGCGAAAGTGATGAAAACAAAACCAAGTATGGCTGCTGTAGGTCGTCTACGTGACATCCCACATCTAGAGGAACTTTTGTAAAGATAGATTAGGGACATTCTTGAAAAGTGGTTTGTTTTATAACTGGATTAGAAGTTTACTAGCCATAACAGTTATAGAAGTAAGATTAACAGATGTAGCTTGATTTTAATTTCATTCATCTGTCTCTGGATAAACATGAAATCAGACTGTTAGGATCAATAAAAAAGAAACAGGATTTTTTGATGAATTTCAAACTGTTCACTCTGCACGATTTGTCCGTTATTAATTCAAAAGTTTATAATTATTGTAGATATTTATAAATTATCCTTTCATTTGTTTAACACTTGAATAAAAAGAAGTCAGCTTCAGTTACAAAATAATCAGAATGTCAGCTTCAGTTACAAAATAATCAGAATGTCAGCTTCAGTTACAAAATAATCAGAATGTCAGCTTCAGTTACAAAATAATCAGAATGTCAGCTTCAGTTACAAAATAATCAGAATGTCAGCTTCAGTTACATATAACATCTGGAACAGTAAATGTTTTTGTATTTATTACCTTCCAAACCAAAATAATCAGAATGTCAGCTTCAGTTA
>NW_013669725.1:91927-94154 GCF_000517525.1 Limulus polyphemus
GAAGGGTGTCATGTCTACCTTTTGATCTCCATAGAAGTGTGTCATTTCTATCTTTGATCTCCATAGAAGGGTGTCATGTCTACCTTTGATCTCCATAGAAGGGTGTCATGTCTATCTTTGATCTCCATAGAAGGGTGTCATGTCTACCTTTGATCTCCATAGAAGGGTGTCATGTCTATCTTTGATCTCCATAGAAGGGTGTCATGTCTATCTTTGATCTCCATAGAAGGGTGTCATGTCTACCTTTGATCTCCATAGAAGGGTGTCATTTGTATTAAAAACAAACTCCCATCAAATCACTTTCAACCCTAAAATTATAAATATGTATTTAAAAAACTATAATAACTGTTGACTTCTAAATATTTGGAAACTAAAGTTATCTACTATACAATAAAAACGACGCTCTAAAATGTGATTTTAGGAGCAACCTAAGACGTTACAAACAAGTAATTGTAACTTCAAGTTAACTTTCAGTATTTATTATTTTTAAAACTTCAGAAATAACCACAGTTGCTGTCTGTAATTTGCTTAGATTGAAACAACCTCTTCTTTTTTCTTTAACTGGACACTCAACGTTTCGCTTTACAGCTTCTTCAGAAGCGTTCTACTAAAACAAACCGTGTTTTTAAATCAACCAGATATTTGTTTTATTTCACGTTACCAACACTAGATGGCAGTAGGTTCGTCGTAGAGGGATTTACCAAACCATCTGGCATACGAATTTGATTTACCTTGTAATTGAAAATCGTTGGTAATTCAGGTCCATGTTTTACGTCGTTCGCTGAAATTATAAATAATTCGGACCCATGTTTCACAAAGAAATGGTTATGGAGATGATAAATTTCAAGCAAATTGAACTTAATGTTATCTGTAGCAATAGGCAACTCATTAAAGATATTTTTTTGTACGTATGGTTGTCGTAAAAATCGGGTTTGGATTTCTAAACACTGAAGAAGTTTCAATTAACAGCAGAGTTGGATTTAATTTCTTTCTAGTTTCAAGAAATGGTGTTGTTTACAATTCAAGACCCGTTTACTGTGTGCGTGTGTGTGTGTCCCTAAAGTAAAAGTTGCGGCTATTGGAACAAACATGTAAAGGCAGTTTAGTACATAAAGCTAAAATACTTGGCGATGAATAAAATAATCCAAGGTTAATACGTTCTCTTTTTAGAATACCTGTAGCTAATTTTCTGTCTATCTCTTCCAACTAATGATCCTATAAAATGCAATAGCAGGAAATGTTGTACCACTTAGTATAACTTATAATTTAACTGCCCGGTTATAAAAATCGATTTTTTGAGTATGCTAGTGGTACGTGTTGCATGTTTTATATTATATTTTATTTACCCTACTCGTTGTCGTTGAGACATAGAAAAAAAATCGTTTGATAAGATTCAGGCAATCCAATAATTCATATTTTTATACGCTGAGCTAAAAATGATATGACTAAATGCCGCATACAGACAACATCTGCAACAGTGTTATTTTTCATTGCGCTAGAAATGAATGCAACATTAAAAAACCATATATAAACAAGAACTACAAGTAGTATCATTGCGCTACCACCGGTGCAACAATAAAAACCATATATAAACTACAACTACAAGTAATATCATTGCGCTACCACCGGTGCAACATAAAAACCATATATAAACTACAACTACAAGTAGTATCATTGCGCTACCACCGGTGCAACAATAAAAACCATATATAAACTACAACTACAAGTAGTATCATTGCGCTACCACCGGTGCAACAATAAAAACCATATATAAACTACAACTACAAGTAGTATCATTGCGCTACCACCGGTGCAACAATAAAAGCCGTATGTGGACAACAACGTTATCATTGCGCTACAGACGGTGCAACAATAAAAGCCGTATGTGGACAACAACGTTATCATTGCGCTACAGACGGTGCAACAATAAAAGCCGTATGTGGACAACAACGTTATCATTGCGCTACAGACGGTGCAACAATAAAAGCCGTATGTGGACAACAACGTTATCATTGCGCTACAGACGGTGCAACAATAAAAGCCTTACGTGGACAATAACGTTATCAGTGCACTGCCACCGGTGCAACAATAAAAGCTGTATGTAGACAACAACATTATCATTGCGCTACCAGTGGTGCAACATTAAAAACCATATATAATATATAAACAACAACTACAAGTAGTATCATTGCGCTACCACCAGTGCTAACAATAAAAGCCGTATGTG
>NW_013669725.1:95025-102309 GCF_000517525.1 Limulus polyphemus
TGCAACAATAAAAGCTATATGTGGACAACAACAACATTATCATTGCGCTACAGGCGGTGCAACAATAAAAGCTATATGTGGACAACAACAACATTATCATTGCGCTACAGATGGTGCAACAATAAAAGCTGTAGGTGGACAACAATTCCAACAGCATTACCAAGTCTCGCTTTTTTTACTTTTTTTAGCGACCTCTATCTATACGTCATAATTATTTTACACCAAGTAACACATGTCTTTTATTATATATATATATTAACAATCGTTTCATTTTTTTATTTATTTTTGTCGGATGTTTGTCCATTTGTTGATGGTGTTAGACCTTCATCGGGGTTCTTTGAATTTGATTTACCAAACTTTTCAGTGCTACGAATTTCACGTAAAATAACATGTACTTGTACAGTTAGAGAGAACGATGAACAGGGGGTGTAATTCTATAGAGAAGTGAGTGAGTGAGAGGTTATGTTGTAGCTAATTTATGTAAATGTGTCATTTTACCAAGATGGTTACTATGCTTATTTGTTGTACTAAAACACGTAATACTTGCTGCTATTTAGAGCTCCACTGAACTGATACTGATTTATGTATATTATTATTTTATAGAAAGAGATTTAGACACATACGATACAACATTGTTTGGAGAGGGAGGAGATTTTCGCAGTAAAGCTTCATCACCGACAATACTAAGACTTTTATGAGCTAAGAAAGTTTAAATATAAATAATTAAATCTATACGGTTCCTTTAAATGTTTTTAAGCAGAAATGTTTAAGCTTCTAAAAAAAATACAGTTACTGATTTACAAGAATATATAAAACAAATTAATACAGAGACCTCTGGATTTCAGAATATTTAAAATCTATTTTATGTGTCAATAGATAAAAACTATTTAGGGATAAGATAGCCCGATTTCCGATTTAAAGACCAGTTCTTTGCATTTCCAAAGGAAACGAAAACCATATTGTTAGAAAAGAGGGTTTTCAATATAAAATTGTCTAGAAAATCTGAATTCAGATAGAAAGTGTAAAAGTCTGTCCACAAAAACCTTTCCGATCAATCGCTAATACCGCCATATTGAATTTATGATTGTAGAGAATGAGCAGGAATCGATCAGTTAGAGAAACAAAATCGTTTTGAAAAATTGACTTGCGTCGTAAACTTTCTCCCACAAAGGAAGATCGTCTACACACGAAACAAACTATAGGTTAAAATATTTTGATATACTGTCCGAGAAACTAGATATAATCAGTTAGTTCTCTGAAGTGACTATCAGAAAACATGACCTGAGTTTGTTTGTTTCTTGTAGATTTCGCGCAAAGCTACACGAGGGCTATCTGCGCTAGCCGTCCCTAATTTAGCAGTATAAGACTAGAGGGAAGTCAACTAGTCATCACTCCCCACCGCCAACTCTTGGGATACTCTTATACCAACGAATAGTGAAATAGAAAACTTTCTGTGTTATACTGAATGACAGTTAGTTAGTCTGGTCCTCGAAGGTAAATGCACGCGATCACGGTACGAGCTGATAGACTGGCAGAAAAAAACAACAATAAAAAACGTCTGTCTCTAACAGTTCTTTGATGACTAACAATCCCAGAATTCAGGGTTAACCTAGGCACCGATTCACCTATTGGTATAAAAATAAGGACGTTGACGTGACAGAAGAACATCATTTAATGTACTAAACGCGTGGTTTAAAGTACATGAACATTCCCGGAAATAGCTTTAAGTGTAATTGTAGCATCTTAGAAGTTCAGAGCTCTTAACCAGACATTTCACTTCTTCAACTTTGGGTCTATAATTATGTTCTAAAAGGTTTCTTTAAAGGAGCACTTGGACACTGCAGTATGGGAAGTGAAACCTGTTGGTTAGCGTGCCCGGACTGAGAACCCGAGGGTTCCTGGTTCGCCTTCTCCCTCATTAGAATTATTGTCTCTTCTCAGAAAAAAAACAAAAACCGTTTTTACTTACTTGAAATTACATATGGGTTCCAGACCAATCGGCTTATTAAAAACATTTTTATTCACTATTAATGCTCCAAACTGCCAAACTTAGCCGGTACTGGATTCCTCATTACACGTGGGTTACGCAAGAAAATATTTATTAGAGCTCTGGATTTGGAGCTGGAGAGCCAGTTTTGAATCCGTGTGGTACCAGAAAGTATTCCCTACAGTTTAAGCTGTGGGTGCGTTATAAGAGTGACAGTAAATCCCTTAGCATGGACACTAGTTATATTCTTTCAGCTATTACTCTCTGAAATACAAGTCATGCTTTTTCAACTATTGCTCATTTGTTTTGTCATTTTACATACTTTTTTTTTTTTTAGTTTTTGGAATTTTCATGAATCGCTTTTGGAACTTCTTCTCAAGCTTTTCAACATTTCTAGGGCCACAAATATACCCAGACACACACACACGCCACCAACTACAACAACACTTTTCTGAATTTTTTATGTTGTTTACATAAATATACGTCATCTACAGTGACAACTTCTGAGATTAATACACAGAAAAAGTTGAGCCTAATATAGAGACGTAGAAAACAAACTAAACCGGTCTGTCGAAACCTTTCAATTCACGTGGATAATCGTGAAGATAAAGAGAAAATATTATGTATAAATAAAAATAAAATCGTTTTGAAATACATCACGTTTAAATACTCAACGTAAAATATTAAATGTCGTGTAACCTAACTTGTAATGGAGAGAAAGATTAGACGAAAGGCTTAATAATATTTAGTGTGATGTCAGTGAGAAGATTTAGGCTAAACAACTCGAATAATAATAAAAAAAACAACTCAAGAAGCAAATATTTCATTTTAAGATCTTTATTTGAAATATACAATATTCACCAAAAGCACTCAATTTCAAACCACGCAACAACAATCTTTTACAATTTATCTACAAGCTAGATTCTACATAAAACTTTTGAATCTTTCCATAAAATGGAATGGCAAGATGGATTTTCCATTAAACACCCACCCAGAAGAAGGGAAACATACGGGTATTTGGTATGCACATTTTTATTATATCCTTTGGTTGGATATAGCTAGGCATAGAGATGGCTCATATCGTATGTTATTTGTAAATTTATGTAAAATGGATCTTGGTGATTATATGAAAGGAAAAAATAATATACATATAAAGTAATTTAAGAATACCATCAAGAATATTATATTTCCAGAAAATACATTTATCACCCATGATTCTTCTTTTGTCATCCAACTCCTATCAATGTACACTGTTTATGTTCTACCTAAGTTCATGGGTTCAAAGTTCATTTGTGATCTTTATTACATAGTTTGTTCATTTTCATTTAAACACACTTTTAGGCAAATGTTGTTTTTTTTGTAACAGATCTGTTCTATGCAAACAATAATTATTGAGCTCTAGATACACTCATGTGAGGTTTAGTTCAAAGCCTGGAACCTAATTTTTTTAGTAACGTTTCTTTGCATAAAAAAAACAAACTTTGTGTCAGGAAAGTTCCAATCTTATGAAAAAACATCATAATATAATCGGTATTGTTTCACCAAATATTTTCAAATTTCGAGAGATAAAGATAATAAGTGAATAACAGAAACACCTTGTTATATAAATCTTAGTCACCAGACGACCGCATTTTTTTAGCCGGAATATTAAGATTTAGCGTGTTTGAAACACAAACTCTTTTTCAACATTAAAATACCAGACTTAACAACTTTAACTGTGCCAGAGAATCAGAGAAAATGTGTTATTTCTGAAGGTTCAAAAGCATGTAATGCTCTCCTTCTGTTGATCTGGCGTTAAGCCTAACATGGACGTCAAGTGAACTAAGGGAACAGTAACTCGCTAATAATTCAGTTACATAATACAATGTCTTTCCTTAAGGACAATACCAGATATAATATTACGTTATATTTAGTATATTGTATACAAACAACATAGCTATTTACAATAGAATGAGGGTAACAGACAAAAATGTATTTTAAAAAATAGCATTCAAGACATAAAAGCACTACGAATTGACTTTTAGTTGGACTGAAGCCAAACACAGTGAGGATTCTAATATGAAACGTTTAAACGTTTCTTCTGAGTTTTTACGTAAACAACTTTCTCTCCATCAATAAATATATATCAACAATTTCAAAATATTCATAAAATAAGATCTAGAGACGATAGGACGGATGTTGGACGGGTTGTTGTTTATAGACATATAGATTCATAGAGAGCTAACTACAAAACGATTTTTATGGGGTTTGTGTGTCGTTTTTAACTGATCCATATAACACCTTATAAACCCATAGATATTATATACGCAACACCATTATAAGAGGCCTAACTGTATTTCTTTGGTTTACCTATCCAAGCTGTGATGAGCCTCTCATAGGCGAAAATGCAGTCTACAGCAGAAGGCACGACCAATGAGAAAAAGCATTAGGCTTCTACGTCACTGACTTAAAAAAAAATACCTATGGTAAAAAAGAAATATGTAACACATATCTCGAAATCTTTACTGTTACGCAGTATGAAAAAAAGTCGAACATTTTAAACCTTTTTTTTAAAAAATTCAGTTTGCAATGGGAAATTGACAAAATTGTCAAGTTTGAGAACATCTTCGTTAATAAAAAATAATACAATATGATATACTGGTAATAACCCACTTTACTGTGCCTGTAATGCTATATAAAAGGTTTATTTTACAGAAAGGAAAGAGACCTGAGCATAAGGCTGTTTGTGACAGTGTCCGAGGAGAGTCAAGTCATTTTGAAAATGGCTTCATATATTAACAAAAGTCATCTTATGAAAGGAACATCTGATTATATATTTACATAACGATTACGGTTAAACTAACTTTTCAGGTTTCTTATCGCCCCTCTGATAAAACTGTGTAATCCTATCTATAATTTTCTATAATTACTTATATTCGTTTGTTGTTAAGTAGAAAGCTACACGGCGGGCTACCTGTGCTGTGCCCACCGAGAGTACAAAGAAAAAAACAATTTTTAGCGTTGTAAGCTCTCAGACATACCGTTGAGCCACTGGGAGAGAGAGAGAGCTCTTGTTAATAAACATGTTTAAAGTTTATTAAACAAAACGTTAATGTTTATAAACACTCTCTTCAACTTAGGATAAATTAAACGAATGCCAAACAAACTAATTGTGGCTAAGCAGGCGGGGGGGGGGGGGAAGGGGCTTTGGTTTTATTTAGAATATAACTTTATACCATAAGGTTAGTTAGTCTTTCACAAATATATTCTTTTACAAAATTATGTTCATTGCTTGTTCAGCATTACAGGAAATTAAAGCACAGGTGTAATTTATTTTCGCCGTAAAAAAGACAGTTTTAAAATTTAGACTATTACAGACAGAATAAAATACGGTTATTAACTGGAAACTCCAAAGATTGGAAACCTTTGTGTCTGTACCATTACATCTGATTAACTATATAATGTGTTAGGACTAGTAGAAATAACACGTGTTGTATAATGCCCAGTAAAACCCCTCAACTCGTTTACTTCTTAACATTAATATATATATATTCACACACGTGTCCAATGTTTGCTGTAATGCTGTCAATCAAAGTATAAACTCATAAGACCAACAATGTTATAGTTTTTAATACATTAAGTATTCCAATGAAAATAGCATAAATATTTCAATTCTATTTGCTGTGGATGCCTTATTCTATCAGTATGGGTGCTACATTTTTCATATCCTCCCGTTTATACCCAGCCTGGCATGGCCTCGACTCGCAATCTGAGGGTTACGAGCTCGAATCCCCGTCATCAAACATGCTTGCCTTTTTAGTCTTAGGGACGATATAACGTGACGGTCAATCCCACTATTTGTTGGTAAAAGAGTAATCCAATAGTTGGCGGTGGGTGACGTTGACTAGTTGCCTCCCCCCTTAGCTTATGGCTTCTAAATTAGGGACGGCGACGGATAGCCCTCAAGTAGCTTTGTACAAAATTCAAAACCAACCAACCAAATCCTTTATGCTGAGAAGATTTTGACAGTTAATCTTAAACAGAGACCAAAAAAAATTAGTTGCTTTTTTAAAAAATATTTATGTAAGTCTGTTAGAATAAAAGTAGCGTAAATGAATAACTTCGTAACTCTGCTAAAATATACATGACAAAATCATGTTAAAATATACATGACAGAAACATGTTAAAGGTTTGGTTTCTTTAGAATTTCGTGCAAAGCTACTCGAAGGCTATCTGCACTAGCTGTGCCTAATTTAGCAGTGATGGACTAGAGGGAAGGCAGCTAGTCATCACCACCCACCGCCAACTCTTGGACTACTCTTTTACCAACGGATAGTAGGATTGATCGTCACATTATAATGTCTCCACTAATGAAAGTGCGAGTATGTTCAGTGACAGGGATTCGATCTCGTGACCAGCAAATTGAGTGTCGAACGCCTTAACCAACAGACTATGCCAGGCCTTTAATTAACCCGATTTACTGCCCTAGAATTATCCAGTAGCGACCGTTTTTTTTTTTTTTTACTTTTGAGAGTCACGGGGTCACCTAAACTTCTCAATAGTTGCTTCATGACAGTTACATTAACACCCACGGGGTGCGGAAGGAGTCTGGATGTCCCACGTCACTATTTAGTCCCATTAGGTACTGGAAGTTCCGAAGTCAGAAATTGAACATTTAATGCATCAATGTAAGTGTTGTGAGTATAGCCCATTCTACGCGTGGATTCTCAACTTAACAAAATGTAGCGTGTATTCTACAATCCACCAAAATAAAGTCCAACTACCACAATTGGCAGAATCTGTTATTATAGGTCGAAAAATATTGATTAAATCAAATATTTTTTTATTTATTTTTGAAATTATCGGAAAAAGTTAGATCCAGTAAGATGACAAACTTAAACCAAAGTTCTAGTAATGAAATTGAGGAGTAAATGGCTGAATTTTAGGCAACTGTGTCAAATTTTTCTGGTTGCATATATTTCGGTTTCTTTATTTCATTTCATCCAACGATGGCTTAGAAAAAAAAATAATAATAAGCTCAACTGAATATAATAAATAACAATAAGGCCTCAACGCCTTGAAATTATATACAAGTTTGGATTTTTACTTACGACTCAAAAATCCGGGATTTGATTTGATTCCCCGCGGTGGACAAAGCAGACAGCCCAAGGTGACTTTGCTTTAAAACAAAACATACAAACTGATAGTAAATCTTAGAAACATGGGCGCTCGCAGGAAGGGGCAAGGGGGGTCATTTACCCCCCCCCCCCCCCGGAAAAAAAATTACTAGATATGTAAAATTATTCTCCTATGTTATT
>NW_013669725.1:102900-107805 GCF_000517525.1 Limulus polyphemus
TGTTGCCTTGTGAAACATTGTGAATAAAATAATTAAACGTCTGACAATGTACATCCGACAAACTTTTGTGTGAAAAAAACTGACAGTTACATGTAAGTTTATCAAAAAAAAAATTCATTGCCAAATACTGATATTAGTTCTACCTATACTAGTTATTTGATTTTAAATCATGGTAGAACTGAAAATGAATATCACAAAAATGTTATATGAAGTTTTCTCAAAGTTACAATAACTAAACAATTGTGGACATAAATAGTCTAAAGGCGTTTTTCCTCAGTAGTTCTTGTGCATACGTGTTTCTAGATGAACACAATTCACCAGTGTTTAATCAGAATGTTACTCAAACATTAATGTGAGCTACACAACAAAATAGCACGATTAAGCTAAACGTTTTTTTTTCTTCTGTAAGTCCTGTTAGAATGTTCTTCTAGCTTTGTTTTGTCCTATTCATAATCTCGCTATACTTACACTAAAGTTCGTAGTTCGTGTCTTCAGTGTTCTTTACATCTGGCTACGATATGTTTTTAAGGTGACAAGACATTTCACCCAATCAGCTCACAAAGTTACAAAACCTACTTAAAATATTTAAAAATTCCTCCAGAAGAAGGCGTTAAAAAACATGACTAGCATCATAGTCGTTAAAACTCTCCAGGTCGAGGGCAGCAGCTTCTAGAGCGGCTTTGCAGTCGGCCCAGGGTTGATTACTCGTTTCCTCTAGCGCCATCTGGTGGTCAAAACCTGCACAAGAAGGACTTGCTGGTAGACACAACTCTGTTGGATATAGAACATTCGAACCCTCTCCGAGTTGATTGGGTTTGGATGAAGATGAGGACGGCAGCGAGAAATTGAGCAAAGATGGCGTCAGACATAGAAGATCATTCTGAGTTTGCTGGAAGCTTGACCACCAATCGGAAGAAAAGAGATTTGTAACCTGGTCAGTAAACTGAAACGTTTCTGCTGTTGGCGTAGATGAAAGGTCTAAATCATTGGGAAGAGGAGAATCGTTTATCTCGGGAGGGAAGAAGTCGTCATCTAGGATCAGTGGTCGAGTTTGATTCTCGCCAGCTGCATCTTCTGAAGATTGAAACTTTTGAAGCGTTTCTAAGTCGGTGTACGGGTAATCTAGAAGAACGTTGAGGTCATCCTGTACACTTTCGCCTATGGTGTACATATCTGTCTTACCTTGATTTGGAAAAGGAATTTCCACGTCATTATGTTGTGAAGTCTCTGGTCCGTTGGGAATGTCTAGAGTGTAGTTAATAGTCTCCATGTTCACTACAGGAGAAAGTGAAGGTGTGGACGCTGCTCTTAAACCTCCTACACTGAGAACGAGGTTATCAGCTTCTCTACCTGCGCCTGCCGACGATGGAGGGGTGTCTTGAACGACGTTTGGTAATGATCGTTTCCGGACCTCGGTCAAGTTTTTGGTGCCTCTATCTTTTCGAGATTTCTTTACAAACACGCTGTTTGTCTGCTTTTGGGTCGAGCGACGCTTCTTGAAGACTCCATCTACCAGTGATTTCGAGTAATTTGGGTCTAATATCCAAAATCCTCCCTTTCCAGGCTCATCCTTACTGCGAGGAACTTTGACGAAACTCTTGTTCAGTGACAAATTGTGCCGGATGGAATTCTAAAAGAGAGAGAGAGAGAAAGAAAAAACTGAAGTAATTCATAATTGAGTGTTTTTCTTCTTTACTTAAGATGATAAATAAACTTATTAGCATGATATTAGAATTACGGCCGAAAGTATAGTTAACAGCAAGGGTACCCACCTGGTGGAATTATACATTCTGATATTTTTAATTAAGAACGTAAGAACAGTATTTTAATTAGCTATATATATATATATTCTTTACCGGGTTGATTTTCACTTTTGATGTAAGTATTCTCTGAGAATTTCTTATAATAGTAATGGGAAGAACAATAAAATAATTATTTGTTGTGAAGTGCTTAATTAACAACTTTGAATTATGGGCTTTAGTGTTTTAAGTCTTTTAAAATAACGACTTTCTTTTTTGCCCTGTTTATAAACATATACGGTTTTTGGTTCTGTTTTTTTTAAATACCCCTTTTTTGTTCCGTTTGCTGTTTTCAAGAGAATGAAAAAAAAAAACCAATGGGGTGAAGAAACATTATTAATGTATTCCTTACTTTCTTTTTAGGAGGTACCAACTTAATTATCGAACAAGAAACATTATTAATGTATTCCTTACTTTCTTTTTAGAAGATACCAACTTAATTATCGAACAAGAAGCATTATTAATGTATTCCTTAATGTATTATTAATATGTCCAATCAAATAATTGTGTTTATATTTCTTGCTTTTGAAGTTCATATGCCATGCTGTGTTGTAGCCTGCAGAGTGAATAATTCTTCTCGTGATTCGTGGCATGCGCAAGTTTTACTGAAGTCACGACAGGGCATAATTGAAACGTTAAGCGTTCCTTTTGTGACGTCATTTTAGTGTCTACTGACTGACTGACAGACAATTCACTACTGTATGATGGTACAAGAGGCTAAAACAGATGACTCTTCCAAGCGGTCTTCGGCCCCCTTTTTCGGGGAAACTATAGTAGCTCCATCTGTGTTTTTTAATGTAAATGGCTTAATACCAATATATTGGTACTCCTGATTTGTTATTAATGTCAGGTTTTAATCCTTTCATACTTAATACTTCCAAATTTTAAGTATTATTGTTGCAAAGACAAAAGGAAAACTAATTTAATCACTTAGTTGGATAATCGATGCCAATAAAAATATTATATTAAAATATAAGGAACCATTGTTATCATCTCACACATTAAACCTTTACTGACCTGCCAGCCCTATGGGTGGAATGAAATGACAGTGGAGGTGAAGGGAGGGGATCAAAATGTTGTTTATGTCTTTAAACATTAATTTTATGAACTTCTTTCTGATCCTTCATTACACCGGATGTGATTAATCAATTTTAAAGTTTTAAACATGTGTTTATTTGTTTTAGCGCAAACCCAAACAGTGGGATACCTGCTCTCTGTCCATCGCTGAGAATTGATTACCTGATCCTAACGTTGTAAATTTGCCGCTGACTCACCAGAGGACTTCATTTTGTTTTGTTTGTTAGTTTATTAGCGTAAGGAAACTTTCGACCTAAGAATCAATATAATTAACTTGACGACCTGTCTTCCCTAACGATTGGGATTTAAGCTTTCTTTTTTTAGGTGTTATAATGATAGTGTATGTGAAGACAATACGAATTTGTTATCATGGTAAGCTATATTTTATTCTTCATAATTAGGATTTCTTATACGCGCCTTTTCCTAGTTAAAATGTTCACACTTGTGTTCATAATAGAATTATTTTGATAAACATTGGCTTGGCCTGATGGTTAGGGGGCGCTCTACTCGCAATCTCCGGGTCGCAGGTTCGAATCTCCATCACCAAATATGCTCGTACTTTCAGCCGTGGGGACGTTATAATGTGACGGTCAATCCCTTCATTGGTAAAGGAGTAGCCCAAGAGTTGGCGGTGGGTGATGTTGACCACCACCTTTCTTCTAGTCCATCACTACTAAATTAGGGACGGCTAGCGGAGATAGTCCTTCAAGTAGCTTTGTGTGAAATTCCAACCAATTGATGAATATCTAGAAGACTGATAGTCATCCATTATTAACCTTTCAAATGTTTGTAGTTCTATCAGAATGCAGCTAGGTGGCTGGTAACCAGGGGTTGTCCACTTATCAACGTGTCAGTAGACGTTTCTACAGTGTCTATTGAGAAACAGAAAAGAAGACAACTAATACTATTGGATTGGGAGTGGCCTACTTGTTAACATGCTGGACTGTATATTCGAAGGTTCGTGATTCGCGTCCCGTTACTACGAAATCGCGCTCCGCTCTCTTAGGGAGTGTGGGTGTGTTATAAGAGTGACGGCAAAATCCCCCTAATCGATTAGAGTAGTCCAAGAGTTGACGTTCGGTGTTCATGGCTATCTGCATGCCCGATAGTCTGTCAGTTCAAAACTAGAAAGTGTTAGGTGCCCGAAAGTTTATCAGTTCTAAGTTAGGGAGGGCTAGAAGCCCGAAGGTTTACGAGTTCAAATTTAGGGATAGGTGCCCAAAAGTCTATCAGTTATAAATTAGGGAGGGCTACGTACCGAAAGACTATCGGGTATAAATTATGGAGGGCTAGGAGCCCGAAGGTTTACGAGTTCAAAATTAGGGAGGGATAGGTGCCCAAAAGTCTATCAGTTATAAATTAGGGAGGGCTACGTACCGAAAGGACTAATCGGGTATAAATTATGGAGGGCTAGGAGCCCGAAGGTTTACGAGATCAAAATTAGGGAGGGATAGGTGCCCAAAAGTCTATCAGTTATAAATTAGGGAGGGATAGGTGCCCAAAATTCTAGCACTTTAAAAATTAGGACTAGGTGCAGACAGCTCTCTGTGTAGCTTTGAACTAGTATCCGAAACAAACAAGCAAACGTATAGATATAACAAAGAAACTAATAAGCTAATCTAAAAACAACCGAGAAATAATATACATAAATATTTTTTATATATATATATATATATATATCAGATGTTACAGTTAGCACACGTGATCAATAAGTTGTATATATATATATATGTATATATATCAGATGTTACAGTTAGCACACGTGATCAATAAGTTGTATATATATATATTATGTATATATATCAGATGTTACAGTTAGCACACTTGATCAATAAGTTGTATATATATATATATATGTATATATATCAGATGTTACAGTTAGCACACTTGATCAATAAGTTGTATATATATATATATATGTATATATATCAGATGTTACAGTTAGCACACTTGATCAATAAGTTGTATATATATATATATATGTATATATATCAGATGTTACAGTTAGCACACTTGATCAATAAGTTGT
>NW_013669726.1:0-3805 GCF_000517525.1 Limulus polyphemus
GTAGTGAATGTTAGATGTTTAAGGGTGTCACAATAGTTAAAAAATAATAATACAGCTGTAGAGCCAGGCTCAATTAACATTCAGTACCAGTCTAATAGATGTGAATTTTTGGCTGCTTTACAAAAAATTGTATTACTTAAAGAGAATTATAATTTTTAAGAGTAAATCATTAATATAATTGAAGTGTTTAACCTTGTAGATTTGGGTCTACTTATGATTGGCTTTATTTTATGACATCTTAAAATTACAACAAAATTGCATGTTTACATTTAAAAAATGTTTGAAATATTACATTGTAAAACCAAAATAAAAAAGGTTTAACCACTCATATATGATGGTGAGTAACTATGTACAGAAGATTGAACACTTTAACCACATAATTTTTATGCAGTAACTAAATTTCATGTTGTGATAGTAACTTTTTTTAAATTCATTTAATAAAACACTGTTCAATAAGTGACTTTAATGTCTTGACTTTTCCAAGAAGTTGTTATTTATAGAACATTTTATTTACCAATCTCGAAAAACACACGTGGAACATCCTTTCAATACCCGTATAAAGGTGAAGGAAAACCTTAAAATCTGTGTATTTCATTTATCCATGACACTTATAAATAACCACATATGTAACTATTAGCAATAAAACAGTGCTATAGGAAAGTTGCCAAAACAGTGAGTATATATGATGGATTTGTACAACTTAAAAGGTCAAATGTTAAAAAACACCACAAAACAGTTCCAAAACACCAAAGAAATAGGCCAAAATAATCAAATATTTTTGTCCTGCCCTCAAATTTTGCCTCACCATCTGGAGGGCATGAGGTTTCTTCACCACTAGGGTTTGCCTTCATCCCACCCTCTGTAGGAATCAAAGATATAATGGACCCCTTTAATAGATAATGATCCTAAAACTGGATCCTTTGATATTTGCATCAATTAAGATTTAAATCTATAAAACTGAAAAGGAATTAGAATAAAAAAATTTAAAATGTTGAAAAAGAGGGCCACTTCAAAACCCAACTCAAAAATTACAAAAGGTTCATGCAGGTGAATATGAACTTCCAAATTCAATGATATGAGCTTTCTGTTTATTTTTCTTTCATTCCCTTATCAACAAGAGTAAAATAATGTATTTCATTCGTTACCTTAATATCTTTCTCAGTTATCTTTTCACTAAAGCAATAAGGTAAAAAATATTTGGAACTCATTTCAATTTCCATCCATTAGCACAGCTTCAATTTTATCACCAAAATGACCCCACACGTTAAAGTATTAATACCATTTGGTAATATAAAACCTTTTGTCATTATTTGAGCTTAGTGCTTTTTTTGTTAACTTGAACAGAATATATTTTATGCTTCTTACTTCTTATTAGATTCATAGTTTTATATATTTTGTTCTGATCGATTCATATTCATCATATGTAATTCTATTTCAATAACAAATTTAGACTTCTTACAAGTTTCATTACCTTAAGATTTTAAAGCATCTATCTTAGACCTAAGCCTTACAAATTCAGTCATTATTTTCCCATTGTTTTTGTCCTTCATTTTACCCAACACTTTTTTTTTAACTAACAGAACACCATAAGAATTGTCTTTTAGATAGTTTGAAGAGGAAAGAAATGGATGAATCTAGAAGATAATAAAAGGAAAAGGAATTAAATGTGCAGACCTGTTAAATAATTTGTAACAATAAAAATATTAATAAATAATAAGTAAAAATGTTAAAAAAGGCTCTTTGTTAGATGGAAAATGAAGTATAAAAAATTAATACATTTTAAAGAAAATTAATTTGTTCATATGTCTAAAATTAAAGTTTCCCATAATTATTGCATCAGCATCCTTATCAGTATAAACCCCTTTCATCTCATTATACAATTTCTCATTGACATCGTCTGTCCAATCAAGTGTTCTAAAGCAACTGCCACTTTCTGTCCTTAAAACCTTGTTTGTAATTCATAAATATTCAAACTAGAGCATTTTTTATGTTTTCAGTCCCAACAGACTGCAACTCATCCCTTAAAAAAATACAGCCACTTCACCTTACTCTTGTAAAAGTCTTTATATTAAAATATTTCAGTCTTTACAATGTTCAACAAAATGACTGAATAACCAGTGCCTTTTGATTTTCATTTATCATCCAATTCTCAGATCTTCTAAATATCTTATCAGTGATCCTAGGAATGTATTGCACAGGATCTACTTTAAAACCCTTGGTAGCCATACTCAGTAAGATGTCTAATCTGTATTCTTTTGCATAGACCAATAATTCTTCTGTAAGTAAAAGACATATCCTTTGTATTCCATCTAGCCAAACATAGAAACCAGTGTTCACATACTCTAAAGACTCGAGGACAAACCCCCCTTATGCATAAAAGATGACAGTCGCAAGGTCACTCAACAAATGCTGGATTCTGCTGCACCAACAAAAAGTCCATAAGCTTTGTTCTGATGTTTGATACTGCTATAGGTTTCTTGAACAACATCCATGGTTGAACGAACTATGGGTAGCTTCATTAACTTATGTAAAATAGTAGTTTAGCCTTCATTTTCTATTCTAGAACTCGTGCTTTTTTACAACAAAATTAAAGGAACCTTCCCAACCAAGTAACTACAACAAAGACAGTGCTTACATGCATCTTATTTGAAGCACCTGCTGCTGCTTTCAAAAGTCTATCATTATTAACATAAACTGAGATTTCAAAATCATTATTCTCCAAATCTCAACAAACTCCAGTAATTAAGCTTTTATTGAAATTACTATATTTATCCGATACACTTTTCATTAACTATTAACACTTATATTTACAACCACTATGTAATTTGCTTGTTCCATATCTTCTTTCTCTCATTTATCTTATCAATTTGTTTAACCCAATTCTCAAATTCCTTCATATATATATATATATACAAGTTTAGTTTAAAATATTGTCAGTGAAATCATTTGTGGTTTCTCCAGACATCCTTCTACATAGCTTGCTTAACTGGAGCTCATCTTTAGAATAAAATTCACCCTTATCTTGAAAACTTCCCCACACATCAAACCAGCCCAACTAATAATATTTTATTTATATCTTGGATCCTGCTACATAGGTCATTTCCATATCTAGCCTGAGAGAGAACTCTCAAAGGGCCATAAGTCTGATTCTATCATTAACTCTGTTGAAGTTCTTTTATACTATTTAAGCAGATTCTCCCACTTGCAAGATCATTCACTGCTATGTGCACTTTAAAAAGATAATGCTCCTTTGTATCAGCAACTAAAATGTCAAGATGCTCTATAATGACCTGTACTTAGCATCTGGCAAGCAAATTCTTCTTATACTTTTCGTACTACCCTAGTTCAAATGAAATAACTTTATCGGTATACCTTATGATAGTCTCTTCATATGTAAACCTCATGATCATCTGCTTCTTCCTCGTTGAAGAGAGAGGAACTAAAAAATGTCCATAGAAAATGCATTGAGGCTTAGTTCTCATAAAATTTTATATGTGGCAGCCAGCTCAATTTTTTTTCTTTTTATCGTCATCAATTGCATTGATCGCATCTGATCTTTTAACTTACAAAGAGTTCTGCACTTCTAACTAGTATCCTTACAGGGATAAATAACATATTACTTTACATTTTTAATATAATTTTGTATGCTTTCATTATTACATGTTTAGACCAATAAGAAGTGATACTGTCTAATAGGTTATTTTTTGCCTTGAAAAAAAACATTCTTGTAATGATTATCTGGTAAGATGAGTCATAGTTTGTCATTATATTTACATATACACACACACACACACACACACACACA
>NW_013669726.1:4645-7641 GCF_000517525.1 Limulus polyphemus
TTTTTAACTATTGTGCACACTTAAACATCTAACATTCACTACAAAGCAGCCAAAAGTTCACATCTATTAGATTGGTACTGAATGTTAATTGAGCCTGGCTCTACAGCTGTATTATTATTTTTTTAACTATTGTACACCCTTAAAGATCTAACATTCACTACAGAGCAGCCAAAAGTTCACATCTATTAGATTAGTACTGAATGTTAATTGAGCCTAGCTCTACAGCTGTATTATTATTTTTTAACTATTGTGCACCCTTAAACATCTAACATTCTCTACAGAGCAGCCAAAAGTTCACACCTAATAGACTGGTACTGAATGTTAATTGAGCCTAGCTCTACAGCTGTATTATTATTTTTTAACTATTGTGCACCCTTAAACATCTAACATTCACTACAAAGCAGCCAAAAGTTCACATCTAATAGACTGGTACTGAATGTTAATTGAGCCTGGCTCTACAGCTGTATTATTATTTTTTAACTACTGTGAACCCTTAAACATCTAACATTCACTACAGAGCAGCCAAAAGTTCACATCTATTAGATTGGTACTGAATGTTAATTGAGCCTGGCTCTACAGCTGTATTTTTTAAATTAATGTGCATCCTTAAACATCTAACATTCCCATTCACTACAAAGCAGCCTTAACTATATCTGTTTCTTGTTTTGATACTTTCATGACTGTACTAAACTGTTATCGCACTCTGTAATAGAGTAATCTATCTGCTATCTTTAATTTATGCTGTTGTAAGCAAACTTGGCAAGTAAAGGGTGCTGTGTCATTCTGAGCCTCCTGATAATCACAATAAAGCCAACAGTTCTCAAACATAACACAATTAAAATTTGGCACCTACTGCATCCTATAAACTTAACCCAACTTATCCCATGTGCAGCCTCTCAACATATTGAAGTTTTACATCTTAGTTCTTTAAGTCACAAATTTTTTCATGACAAAAAAACTGAATATTATTATAATAACTGTTTTAAAACTTTAAGAAATACCAATACATACATGCAACTGAACACAAAGATCAAGAAGATACTAAATCTTACTTGACATCCTTCGGAGTAACAGTAATTACATCCTCTACAAACACTTGTTTGTAATGATCCTGTAAAAATATTCAATCATCATTTCAAAAATTAAACATGAATTAATGTAACAACAGAATTTCAAAATAACCTAATCCATTTTAGTGGTGTGAAATTAACACACACACACATATCTAGTTATATTTTTAAGTATCTGTGAAATAACTGTACATAATTCTATCTTAGGCCTTAAAGAATGTCAAAGCCTTCCATTTGACACTTTCTTCATTGAACAGTAAGTGTTTCTCATTTTGGCATCAGTTTAAAAGATTAATATTCCAGAGCTACCACAATACTGAGCATTATCATGACACAGGTGAATAACCACAACACTGAGAAATTAAGAAGGAGTTTTCTTTTATGTAAAATCAAAATTATTTCTATGTGTTTACTGAAGACAAGTAGAACTTAATGATTAAAAACACTTGCTCTAAAAGTAACTGGAACTGTAAGAATTACAGAGATCAAAGTTTGCTTAATAAATGCTAGATAGCTTTATTTGCCAAGAAGGAATTGCAGGTTACTCTTTCTAAAACAGTGAATTTCTTATAAATTATATATAGTTTTCTTTATGTTAAGACTAGTGGGAGTTTATTTCCAACATTCTTTTTGTATAACTCATGTAACTAATCCTTGGATCAATCAGGAGAGAATACAAAAAAGACATAAATATCTAATTAATCTTTAAAATGATATGAAAATTTAATAGTTAGTTTTATATGTAAGGTTGAGTACGTTATACTAAAAAAACTTGATACTTAAATTATCAAATCACATGACATGTTAAAATATTTCGACATTGTTGCCATTTCATTGATAGTGTGATGCCACTGAAATCTGATCACTTTTGAGAAAAGTAAGAAACAGCCCTTTCCAGTGCAAAATATTCATACACTCAGATCATAAAGATATGTTCAGGTCAGGAATTTAGAATTTCCAAGATGAAGATATCCCTTGTACTTAATGGCACTGGAAAACAAAGGAATATGAACAAGATTGGAGCACCAGAAGCATTAAGAAAGTAACTTTCAACAAGTTATACCATAGCCATAGTAAGCAAAATACAGCATCTTTCTTTCTTCAAATGATTGAGGTATGTGATAATTGAATGGATATGTTGTGGAAGCAACTTGTATACATGTGACTTGTGTTGGTTTTCCAAATGAAGTTCTTACTTGAAATCTTGTATACTGTTGCCTGGGGTACATGGATGGTTTGATCACTGACATATGTCTTATATGGATGTTCATGTATAAGACATATGTCAGTGATCAAACCATCCATGTACCCCAGGCAACAGTATACAAGATTTAAAGTAAGAACTTCATTTGGAAAACCAACACAAGTCACATGTATACAAGTTGCTTCCACAACATATCCATTCAATTATCACATACCTCAATCATTTGAAGAAAGAAATGGATGTTCATGCTATTCCAAAAGAAAACACTCCAGAAGTCAGGTAGTGTAGTACACATTGGAGTGTAAACATATTTTATGTAGAGAAACAGCCAATGCCCAGTGAAACTCATTAATCCTTCAATGTTTAATCTTACAACTTTATCAAGAACACAAGCCTAGTCTTAACAGAACAAAACAGCAGAACACATTGTTAAAATAACAACAGTGCATTCTTGTGTGTTGTCTGATATGCAATCACATTACTAACAATGGAAAAGCCTAGTCTTAACAGAACAAAACATCAGAATGCATTGTTAAAATAACAACAGTGCATTCTTGTGTATTGTCTGATATGCAATCACATTACTTACAATGAAAAGGTAATAGTAATAAATGTATAACAAAAATATGATGATGATGATGATGAGAAAATATTCATTTAAAATAAAAGACAACAGATGACTAATGAACATTCAAGCCTAATATATATATATATATATATAT
>NW_013669726.1:8720-34804 GCF_000517525.1 Limulus polyphemus
ATATATATATATATATATATATTAGGCTTGAATGTTCATTAGTCATCTTTTGTCTTTGATTTTAAATGAATATTTTCTCACCATCCCCATCAATGTATTTTTGTTATTCATTTATTATCATTACTGTTTCACTGTTGATTACATGATTATACATTAGACGATACACGAGAAAGCACTGTTGTCACTTCAACAATGAGTTCTGTTAAGACTGAGTTTGTGTTCTGTAAGGTGTCTATCTCTTGATAAAGCTGTAAGGTGAAACATTAAAGAATTTTTACTAAGTACTGGCTATTTCTTTCAGAAAACACTCCAGTCAAGTCATCTATGAATTTCTGTGAGTCAAGACTGTTGAAAGGAGCAATGATAAAATATGGTCATCTTACAATAGGTAGTTAATGAAAAGCCTGCTGAGAGAAGTGGTGATTTTGAGATCATAGCCTATATGATGAAGCTATTTGCAGTGGAAACTATACCATGATGCATGGCCATGAAGAGGAGGATGACTGGATGTGGCAACATGTATTGCAGTGAGAGTTCATAATCATTTTGACTTTTTTGAGACCCAGGTGTGTTGGTTCAATGGATCTGTTGTATTTGTTAAATTACATTGCAAAAAAACTAGTGATTGAAACAGTTTGAAACTTCAGAATAACTTTTTACAAATTATGTAGTTTCTGCCAATAAAACATTTTTTATAAGAGATGTTTATACGAAATTGCTGCTTTGAAATTTTGAAAAGATTTCATTTTGGTTATGTTTTTTAAGAAACAGAAATACCTTTATTGTGAATTTTGATTACTCATTTTTGTCTTCCTCAACTCTATTAAAACTTTCTTAAAGTTTTTATTTTACAAAACTGCAAGTTTTATCTTCACTTTTTGAAAAACATGGCACACAGTTTCACTGTGTTTACCAAAATTGGCATAGAATAAAGATTGTTTTTTAACATGCCAAAATTAAAAGCAAGCTGCCTTTCTAAAAAATTGTTAATCAGAAAAGTTTAATTTAATAAACATAATTTTTAAACCCATTTTGTATTACTTCATATATTTGTTTTAAAATTTCGTTTTGGTGATTTTCTTTGCCTAGTCAAGCAGTTACAAAACTTATATAGCCTAATGCAAACAGGGCCTAACACAGCAGCCTTGTTGGCAAAATGAAACTTGATAAGGATAAGTGCAAAATAATTTAATTAAGTCTATCTTACCTTGTTATATAAAAGACATTTCTTTTCCTATCACACCTCAAATGAAGAATAAGATGATAAAGCAAGCTTTAAAAATATTAGGAGTGTAATTGTAGCAGAAATTCCATTGGTCTCGTAACAACCACTAAAAGCAACATGTTGGCCCGACCTAAATGAACAAGTGATTCCGATGATGCCCATATCCAAAAAAAGAGATAGAACCACACCAGTGTAAAAGGATACATTTGTATTAGAAAATGACCCATTCCATGGCCTGAAGGCATAGAGGAGAAGGTTGGAATTGAAAAACACTCCTAAATGGACAATGTACTGTATCTGAGTAAGAACAGACATCTCCATTTTGATGATAAACCCAACCCTCACAGCTTCAGATAAAATAACTTGAGTGTGAAGTTCTGCCAAGTGTCAGGAAGGTGCAAGAAGAAACAAGTATTCCATATAATGGTGAGTGTGAATGCCAAATGAGTGAATACAACATGAAAAGGACCTAACAATCTGGCAAAAGACATATGGGGAAAATGCCAAGCTGAATGGTACAGTGCAAAACTGAAAGACCTGTCTTTCATGCACAAAATGGAGATAACAACATGAAGACTCCACAATCAGAATATGAAGACAGGCATCACTGACATTGAGCTTTGTCACTCATAGACTGGGTGCCAAGTGTCACTGAAGGGAAAAAAATGACTCGATCATAAACCATGGAGGCTGGAGGAAACAACTGAGACAAGAAAGGTCAATGACAGGTCACCAATCACTCATCTTCTTTGATATTACTAACAAACGGGAATAAAAACACTCAAGAGAGGAGTCAACATATTCTCTGGCCTTCTTGTGCAGAAGATGATCCTGGATAGCTAGTGCTCAATGACTGAATGTAAGACTATCCTTGGGGAGTGGAAAGACAACCGTTATGAGAGACAATGGAGGAGGAGACATGAAATAAAGGACTAATGCTCATGTAAGCACTTGAATGACCCATTGATCCATGGTAAAGGTCTCCCATATTGACAAAATCGTCTGAGTCGAGCCCCCACAAGATCAAACCCCATAGGGTACTCATCATTGCTGTTGTCTATACTCCAAACAAGCAGAGGATACCCACTTATTAGGGCAGAACCTCCCTTGTGTTTCGATAGAACATGGAGCCAATGCTGGAGGTCTGAAAACCTTACTGAGAGATGCAGGAAACCATCCAATAGAAGACCAGAAAAGGTGAGAGGACAGCGTTGAAAAAGAAGAGTAGAAACAGGCCACATCCACTGGAGATTCAATGGAATATGGAATACCTGCAAAAGTCAAATGTCTGAGGAAAAAGAGCTTCCCCAAGATCTTGAAGAGCTGAAGAAGGAAGTCAAACTCCCTTAAGCAAGGCTCTCAGAAGACTCTGTGACAGAGTTGAAAAGAAGATAAGAAAATGCAAAACTGTTGTAAGTGACAGATGAATTTGGGAAAACTGAATTAGGTTAAGATGAACAGTGGCATCAGTCCTAGAACCCCAAATAGGAGGAAGATGAACTAAACTTTGAGAATCTAAATAAGAGTTCTCCAAGAGATGGAAGCTAAGGCATGCTGATTTGATAAGTGGAAAGGACAAGGCACGGCAGCACCCTTTCTCAATTGATCAGCAAATCTCTGAGCCTACACAACAATGTCTGGCGAAGGTGGAAAGACTCAGTAATCAGCCAAATGACTTTTTGCCCAACCTGCTCAAGACATTACAAATTTGATGTACTAGTTGCAAAAATGGTGCAGGAGGTGGGATATACATCTGAGGTTCGTGAGTAGCTGTCAAAACTAAGAAACAAAGAAAAATAGAGTCCAAATTCTCACTAGTCCACCCTTGATCTCCCCCATAAGCCTAGCCTCTGAGCTGGCAAGAGAAAATACATCAGATCTCATGTAAGACTCCACCTCTATGTGTATGAGGAACTGTACATCCTCCACAGAAAGGGGCCCACCTACCAATGCCCGGGTAATGCTAGGCCCCAGAGTAGGAGCACTAGGCAACTCCGTGTCAGAGACGTGAATTTGTGAATCCGTATCCAAAAATGTCTCAGACTTTTTTTGTAAAATAGACAATAAACTCAAGACCCAAGAAGACAGGTCTAAATAAAAATGAAATTGCTCAAAGTAGTTAACAGCTATACAACACTGAAGAGAAACCCTCAGCAAGCATGTAAAACCATCATAATAATGTTCTACTGTTGAGAAAAGTGAACAGGAAGTAATAATAGCGAGCTTATACACAGATCTTGGATAGGGAGCACATTGACACAGGTGGAGAGAATCACAAGATTTAACTTGCTTTGGACAATACAGTTGGGTATAAAGGCTGGAGCAAATGAGGTAAGATTTATTCCAACGCTTAGATGGGCAGAGAAGAGAAACTTTAGTTGGGAAAAAGCTATAGTGTGAGCAGCGGTATGATTTGGAACTACACTTATATTCATTTTACAAGGACAAACAAACATTATTTTGTTCTGAATTATTGTAACTTTTTTCCTAAGAAACAAGTGCTATATTATGCTTTGAAAACATTCAGGAAAGTCTCAAACACCAATGACTTCATTGTGAGTGTGCTGAAATGAAGCCAAAACCAAATTTGCAATTTATAGACAAATTATGTAAAAAATAACATTTTATTTTAGAAGTTTCAATTGTGAAGCTTTTGTTTTTTTTAACATGTGGAAAAACAACTGCAATTTTATATTCTGTAATTTTTTAATTCAATAGTACAATTCTTCCCTTGAGGAGGGCTATATCTATTTGGGCATGAAAGAGTAAATATAACGTACTCAACCTGTGTACAAGTATAATTAAATGATAAGTGGTATATTTTTTTTGTCATATCAAAGAATATTTAACATTTTTTAGGATATTATTGGATACCGTCCACACTTAGCCTTAAGCTTCCTGACATGGGTGATTGTTGTGTGCACTGTTGGACTTTTATGGTTGCTTTTCCACTGGCGTCCCTCATGGAAGCTTTATTGCACACATGTGAAATGCCCTTTGAATTGTGCAACTAAACTCCTACTGGTGGTAAAATAAAAATTCCTTACGTGCATATACATTATTTTAATTTGCTTTGCACTTTTTTCTGGAAGTTTGATAATTGTGCTTAATTTTTGTTAGGTTGCTATTTCTGTAATCAGATTTACTATAAAGAAATATAATAGCAGAAAAAATTTTAAATCTTTATCAGCACTTTTCATAATATTGGAAATACACAAATGATGAATCATGGTATACATGTACTGTTACTTCATTTTCAATAGTAGTTATAACATTAATTACATTCAAAATTCGTTTGCACCATAATGTCTTAGTACTAGAGAAGTACACAAAATAAACTATTATAATAGAATCCACTATTTCGTTGTCAACATCTATTTAATTTTCTTGGTAAACATAATAATAAATACCCAAAACTGGAGTACAATTGAAGAATATTTTAATTCTCTAATTTCTTTCAAATAAAAGTTAACACCTTCCTTACCTGAAAATGTATTTCAGATAGATATTCATGATATTCTGTACAAGTTCATGTTATAGATTCAAATAGAATGTATTATTTAAACCATTTGAAGCTTTGTACTGGCAGTTTCAGTTTGTGATTTAGTGAACACTCCTGAAGAAGCAAAACATTGCATGTCTAATTAAGTAAAAACAACATTTTGGTGTTACAGTGTTGTTTATTTCTAGTATTAATATGTCTTCTATACACCAATATGCACGACAGAAATTAAATAATGAGTTTTAGCAACCTGGTTGAAGTATAAACAACTCTTAAAAGTTCTGAAAAACTATTTAGATGATAAGTAATTATAATCCATTTCTTTGTTTAGTCTTTGATAAAGGGAGTCATTCTATTTAAAACAAAAAGGTCTAGTTATTTATTTATCTTGTGTATATTCACTACACAAGATAAGCTACTCAATATTATGCTTTATTTTCTTTTTCAAACCCTCATAGATATCTTATATTTTGCCAATTTTACTTTCAGAAAATTCTCAATTAATTCATATTGTAAAATCAAGGTTAAATAATAGAATAAAAACTCTACTGACATTTCTGTCTTTAAAAGATAGCAAAAAACATGTGGACATATTTTATGAAAAAATAAGATACAAACCATATGGTCCTCTTCGTGGATATTGATACAATTCTTTTCCCCATAACTTTTCTCATGGTCTGGAAAAAAAACAAAGGAAACAAGAATATAACATATGAACTTAATAAAAATAAAAAATTGCTTACTTTACCATACATATATATTGATTTGTTTTTTTTTCTGTAATTACCTGTGAACTTACACATATGGTGTATATGAATATACTATGTACTTCTATCTTCTTGTAGTATTATAGTATTTATTCTGAGTTTATTCTTTGTTCTGAACATATGCAGGTTTCAGATTATGCATGATCAAAAACTATTAAGTAGACCCTGCTTTAAGTTGGAAAGTTGGTTTCAATGCTGATGAGAGTAACATCATTAATAAAATGACCAGCTTGGTTGATTAAAGTGTTGAGCAACAGGGAGATCTTTTTTTGGTATTAATAAAAACTTATAGTTGTTGAAATGTTGTCTAAGAGTTGTTTGGGTATGTCCTACATACTGGTGATGTTTGTTATGGAAGTTGCTCAGAGTTAAGACAAGGCTGGCAAGATCAGTTACTGTTGTTAGTCTTACATCATGTGGAATGTTAAGGTAAAGGGAAGAAACATCCATTGTGCAAAGAAGACTGGTAGGTGGTAAGTGTCCGTTGGTATAGATATCTTCTAGAAACTGTAAAGTCCACCTTAATCCTTTCTAACCCATCAGAATCTCAAACAGTAACTGATCTTGCCAGTTTTGTCTTAACTCTGAACAACTGCAAATTCAATAACAAACATGACCTTCAGGTTAACAGTACTGTTAAAAAATGGCTCCCAATTATGCCAATATTTTTATGGGTTATATTGAAAGCCAACTTTTACAACTGAGCCCAGTAAAACCTCATACATGAAAATATAAACAACATATTTTTCATTTGGACAACTTAAAGAATTTATCTCATATACAAACACCTTTCATAAAACAATCAAGTTTACCTTTAATTACTCTCCTACCAAAATTAACTTTTTTGACATCACAGTCATTTTAAAGGCCAGAATTTTACACAACCAACTTGTACAAAACATCTACAGACAGATCACAACACCTTCACTATAAAAGCTGTCACACTGAATGTAACATTACCTACAGTCAAGATATATGCTCAGATGAAACAGAATACAGAAAACACACTAAGGATCTAAATCAAATAATGTTACAAAGAGGATATAAAGATACCGAAATCGACAGACAGATAAAAAAGCTAACAACATTCAGCAGAAAAACATCCTAAAACATAGTAATACTAAAGTTTCAAATATACTTCCTATTGTTATTACCTACCATTTTAAACTCAGAAATGTTTCATGAATTCTGAAAAAACACAACTGAATGATTGCCTGAAACAGATATCTCCTAAAGTTTCTGTTATCTCATTCTGGAAAAGCAGAACTCTAAAAGATATCCTTGTTCATGAAAAAGTGAATTACACCCCATCAAATAATGTTTGTCATCCATGTAATAAAGCCTGTTGTCAAATCTGCAAGTTTATAAAAACTACTGCCTCTTTTTCTGACAAACACAGCCAGAGAAACTTTAAAATTACTAAAGAAATTACTTGTTGAATACAAAACACCATTTACCATATACAGTGCAAAAAATTCAATTACCAATATGTAGGACATACACAAATAACTCGGAGAGAATGTTTCAACAACCATAAGTCTTCTATTAACACTGAAAAAAGACATCTCTGTTGCCTAACACTACAACCAACCAGGTCATCCTTTAAGTTTGTTCATTTACTGTTCTCAGTGTAGGTAATACCTATTCTCGCCTGTGGAGACGATTGATTAATGTGCCTTATGTCAGGATATTGACAGCACTATCCTTCAACAGTTGTTTGTTCAGGTCATATCTAGAGGTTATAGCCCCATCTGTATGTAGTAACAATAAGCAGTAACATGGTAGCTCATGTCATGCTTGGTAAATACGAGGTTTGGCATTCTGGTTTGGAACATTACTGAAGATGGTAGATGGACTTGTTCTGAGTGAAAGCAATTGTACAAAGTGTGTAAGAACAATGCAAATACACACTGTATTTGTGTTTTATGCTTAAAGATTGTACACTTGTATCTAGTCTCATTGTTCTGTTTAATATTGTTACGTCTCCGTTTGTTAATTGATTTTCCGTAACTTCGTTCCCACGAAACTTTAGCGACACAAGTCCATTCTCAAATAAAACTGGTTTATTCCTTCCGAACACAACCCTACAACACACTCAACCTCAACAGCCACGCCACAACAAACCATAATTCACGTCTCACGAGCTCAACTTCAACAATACGCCCCTCCCTGACCGCAGTTCAACTACTCATTACCTATACACACATTGATTCCGTCACGCTGTGACCATCTTATATATACCAGACTACCCTATATCTAGTAATTGCTAGGGCATTCACGAAGGAACAAGATATTTCTAGAAACGTAGCGTGACACTAGTCACGTGACCTCGTTGACGCAACAATATAAACTCAGTTAAATAAGTTACAGTAAAACTCTATAACTGATACCTGATCAACAACAGTTGAAACTTTACTCAGTTTTAACTGAATATACCGTACACATTTATTTAGTAGGTAAGTGTATAATTTTGATACTATGCAGCTATTCAGGGAAATGTAACTTATATATATTTCTTTGGTTGACAAATTTAGTAATTTAATATGCAGTTATATGAGAAATTATGTATGCAATTCTGATCTCATGTAATTATATAAAAACATTCTATGCTCATATAATGTACTTTAATTTTGTATTGTATATTTATGTGATGAAAAACCACATTTTTCATAGTACCTAATATGAATTTCAATATCGTGGGTCAAATAGCATTCCTTCTCCCAAGACCTAACCCCTATGAAAGGATTTGCTTACTGGTTTTATATCAGACTCATTTCACTTTAGAAGACACATTCATTCATTACTGTGCATACTATCTATCCCAGCAACTCACATCTCTTTAAGATAATGTTGTCCTAGTGGTTTAATAATAAACATACTGCCTGAACTTTGTTTAAAAACAATCATATTACTATTTTACACTATACATGTGACTGGGACGTATGATGCTCTTTCATAGTCTTATTACTATAAGTAATGAACAAGTGTTACCTGTAGACACTTAACATTCCACAGGATGTTTCTCTATAATATCTCATTGATATTAATGATGGTACTAATAATGTTCAGTTTTACCTATGAAAAGTAGACAGACACTTCTCATTCAAGAAGAAAACAGCTAAACAAAAACTGTTCCATGAAATGCATTAGAATATAATAAGAGAAAAAAACAGAACAATAAGCAAAAACATGACTCAAGAATTTATAATTATTACTAAGACCAATGTTTCTACACATAAAGACTGTCTGGTCTATTTGTACATTTTATAAATCATCTTTTTAATCAACAGCTTAGTTACAGGAAGCAATAGAGAGGTATAAAAACACTTATTTGTATAAGAATAAATGAACATAAACAGCAAGTAAAGGAGTTAGCTGCCAAAATGTTTAAACAACATTAACACAACAGAAAGCACTAACAACCCTCTGTTGTCCTAAACAAAAAAAAACTTTTATAAATGTTGGAATGTGAGAAAAATGATTTAACTCAAACATGGCAGGAAGAATCAGATCAGGGGCATCCCTACATTCCTAATTACATATATGTACTGAATGCAATATACCTATATAATACATGTAAAAGTTTAATAATTCTTGAATATACCCAAATAAAGACATATCCTTATTCTAGTTATGAGGGGTAAAATCTAACAATCTTCTCCTGCCATACTGGAAGTAAAATTGACTTTTTTTTAAGTCAGTTAACCTGTATAACTGTAAACAAAATATAAAATGTCTCTTCACAGGTGTGTTAGTTTATCATTAAGCTAGTGATTTGGAATTCTACCCTCTGAAGACCAGTGTGGTAGCTTTAAGGGGTATTTCTATCTGTTTTCTGCATGAAATTTACAAATTGTGCAAAATGATTAGCTGCAAAAGACAACATTTTCAAACCTTAACATTTGTTTCACTCTTAATGTTTTACAAGAAAGTAATGCTAAGACAGAACTCCTAGGCCTACATATATATTTACATATACACACACACACTTACATATACACACACTCAAAGAAGATAAACCTCCCAACTAATACTAACCTGTACAAGTCTCTGTACCACCCTCTCAAATTAGTATAACCTCAATTCAGTAAGACATGATACAGAAATAGGGCCAAAGTCAAAGCCTTACAGAACAATTGTTGTAGTATATGATAACTGTATAAGCAGGAGAGGATTAGTGAAAGTTGATTATCTTCCTCCATTCACTTTACACAAACTAAATACAGACAACCTTTATGAAACTTTTGAAATACATCTAAATAAAGATATATTCTTCTTAAGTATGGTAGGGTGAAATTAGAGAGTGAAAAAAACATTACATGCTTTATTATAATAAATAATGTTTTATGTTGTCCACATTGCATGCATTATGGTTAAAAACATAGGATATGGACAAAATAGTATTTGGCAGAACATGCAATATTTGAGTATAAAATTGATGATTATGGTCAAAAGTATAGGA
The DNA here is from genome assembly GCF_000517525.1 of Limulus polyphemus. Lineage (NCBI taxonomy): Eukaryota > Metazoa > Arthropoda > Merostomata > Xiphosura > Limulidae > Limulus > Limulus polyphemus. The sequence continues at coordinate 18,677 of NW_013669726.1, forward strand.
TATGGGCAAGATGATATTTGACAGAATTTGACAAAGTTATAGTCATTTTAAAGATTTAATAAGTTACCAGATTTTGAAACATAAAATTTTTTTTCACAGAAAAAGATTGACTCATTGATGGAATTTTATCTTCCTATGATGTCCAACATATTAAACATGCTATGTACCAGGGGTTCTTGTCTGGAGATGAAATACACTACCCCAGCCAAAAATACCTGATCCTACTGACTGGGGCTGAAAATCTGTGTATCATCCTATCTTTAAGGACAACATTGCTAGAAGCAGCAAAAGTTTGTGCTGAACTAGTACACTGTGGATGCAAAGTTGGGTGTTCACAGTGCTGCGTGTCAAAGCAGACCTTCACTGAACCTGCTTTTATGAACGTGATGGCCACTGCAATGCAAATCAATAAAACATTTGCAAGAAGATTTCCAAAGGAAGAACAACTTTAATTGTTAAAAATGACTCCTTAACTTATACCACCGATTAAATGACTTGCTATTATGATGTCCTAACTTTGTATATATTGCAAAATGAATAAGTGGAAAATAGCCATTTCACTTGTTATGAAAAATGTTTTTTAATACTGAAACATTTACAGCATTTTGACCTACATTACAAACTATTTAAGACTTATACAGGATAGACAAAATGTTTGATTGAAAATTTAAATAGCACTGTGCTTCAGCAGTGGGTACTGAGCAATTGGCACTATATCAGAAAATGTTCATCTGATCAAGTAGATTACTTTTGCCAATTTTCATGCTAATAACAAAAAGTGAGCAATCTTGACAAATTTATGTGCTTACCTGCTGAAGTACAATAGTCCATGGTTAGCAAACACTTCAAACACTGAATGCACTTTTACTGTTGGCTATTGTATTTAGCTCTAGCTAACTTGAAGGGACTGATGTACAAGGCAGTGACAGAATATTAATTCTAGCAAAATGAATTTTTCTGGAATAGTTTAGTTTGGCAATATTCAGCCAGGAATTATTTATTTTGGGAAACCTATAAAATTCTGTTAAGCTTAAATGATCACAGATGGTGGCATGTTACAGGAGTGTGATTACCAACAGATATTTCACGGAATTAGCATATGTAGGTTACGGCAATAATGGTGCTTCTTCTTGAGACAGTCTGTCAAAAGCTATTAGTATAAGTGGTAATGTGTAGAAATTGGAAACCATAATATACATCAATATATTTTTTTGATGCTGTGTGTGTTTAGGTTTTGCATACATATATGAAACCATACACAAAGTCATTCATGTGTGTTATCCAACACAAAATGAATCAATCAATAAGAACACAACCAGAAGACAATGTTTGAATGAAAATACAATCAGGATGTTAAGACCTTTTGTTTTTAAGTTAACTGTAATTACTGGTCTGCCAGATACTACATATCTGAGAAACAGTGGTTTTATTATCCCCATAGTAGTGAAGTTCATTGAGTTGACCAACTGTGAAACTATTCATATTATGACTCAAAATTTTGTATGTGCATGATCACATAATATCAATTACATGTTGTACACAAAAAAACAAACAAGAAAACACAGATTTTGAACAAAAAATTCAACTAAAGATTTGTCTGTAAATTTAAGAAGACTTTACTGAGTGAAAGGTGACTTTCATGATAAGAAATCAAATACTTCTTTTCATCTTACAACTTTCATATTTCATTGGCATAATGTCTAGAATCTCCTAAATTAATATCAAATCCTTTTTCCTTGATTTTCTCTACCCTAATATTAACTTTACAGAAGCCATCAATGTAAAGTGAAATAAAACGAATAATAACATTTTTTCCCTCACCTCTGACTGCAGTTTTGATCAGAAAGTTCCAAAGTAGTTATATTAACATTTTCAACTGTAAACCTTTATTTTGCATCTGTTTCAATTGCATGGTTTTATAACATACTTTGTACAATTGGAAGTGTAATGTTTACATAAAAAAGCAATAATTCATAGTGGAAGGCTGTTAACCGTTTCCAGTAGAGGTGACATAACAGCAAATGTTCTGGTGTCATATTTTTCAACAGCACTCCATTTCCAGTAGAGCTGACATAACAGCAAATGTTCTGGTGTCATATTTTGCAACGGAACTCCAGCTAAAGCAATTTCAGATGTTATAATTTTTTTGTACTAAAAATGTATTTCTGATAGGTGCTTACTTCCTCTCATATAAATAGCTAGTCTTGTTCAATGCTACCCTCTATATATACAAAGTTTTTTGCACGCCACAAGCCTTGAGCTCTCACGTACCCTACATTCAACATGGTTCAATCCTCCACCAACAGTAGTGTGACACACCCTCATGACACATGTGACTCCCTCTATTCGACTCTATCAAACTATCACTTCAGGTTTTGGTAGAAAATGGAAGCACTAGTTTTCAGTGGGGATGAAGGGTGGGAAGAGTGAGCGGAAGTAAGTACCTATCGGAAATACATCTTCTGTATTGGAAAATTATAACTTCCAATACGATACATTACCTCCTCTCACATAAATAGCTAGAATCCCTCATTAAATAGGTGGAGGGATCGGTGTGAGGGAAAGAAAGAAACATCCTTCAAAAGCATCTGGAAAACACCCTAAAAGAGAAGATCCTCGCATTAGAGGATCGTATATGGGAGGTATACTCTTCACCCAGTGTGGAAAGAAGTGGTACAGATATGGGCAGAAAATGGGAGAAGCACATGCAAAAGGGAGAGGACAATGGTTGGATAGGGATCCAAACCACACAATATCTGTGGGGGTAGGAAAGTGGATCATACCACTGGCAAGTCAACTGCAATCCAAACCCAGCCACCAGGAAACAACATCCATATGGGGCTAGAAAAGAGGATCATACCATCTTCACCTCGTTCGGCAGACCACAGGGAAATCTCACACCCACCTACCTGTGAAAGGGATACATGACAGCAATATGATAAATTGTTTGACCCATCCAGGAACCTGACATACGGAAGATCAGCATATGAAAGATGTCCCTGTAAACACTCACACTGAAAACCAATCTGACAGGAACCACCACCAGCACAAAAACATCCTCAGTATATGAAAATCATCAAGGGATAGTGTAAGAGAAAGAACCGTATTAATCTGCAAGTACCACCACCATGACCCACAACATGGGTGGAGTGAACAAGAGTATAATTGAGTGAGGGAACAGAGATACCTGTGATACACGTGTGAAGACTTATGTTGACTGGTTCAGCTCTGAATCCAAAATCCAGCCTATGGGATTAAACATCCATGTGGGGGTAAGGATTAGGGATCCCAATTGAAAGAGTGAACTGCATTTTTTACGTCACCACAAAGCTACATCATTCCCTTGGATAAACTCGTATAGAGATGGAGCAGCAGATTGGAGAAAATCTTGTCATCTATACCAGCAGAACAGAACACCACTGCCCTATTCTCAACTGAATTGTTTCATCATTATTTGTATCGTATATCACTATCAAATTCAGGAGGATGCCTCCATGGTCCACCACCCCAGTGGCTTGGAACTGGAAAGTGGTAAGGACTCCCATACTCCACTGGAAGAAAATAGAAGGAGAAAATGTGGTGGAGAGTCTGGAAGAATGTCAACACTGGAAACAGTGCAACAGGTGACCATGAAAACCATATTTTGAAAAGCAGACCATATCTGATGCATTCAATTGAAGTTCATGAGTGAGTACAGTCCAGAATGGGCATATTAATGAATCAAACCAATATTGCAAGGAAACCCTACAGGCGATCTTGTGAAACATCCCATCTCAACAGTGAGCATTGAGTGGCTATGAAAATTATAAATATGAAATAAACATGGCCTGGCAGTGCAGATTTGACTGTTTGAAGCATACCTGGCCAGGCAACATTTGCCACAGAGTGGGATCTATACAAGAAAAAAAGGGGAAATGCCCACGAAAATTAAGAGGTATAGAAAAGATAACTTACCTAGTCATAGTCTCATCAAAGACTGAAGAATGGCCACAGGTGGAAAACAAGAACCTAACGATGAAGAATCAGTGATCCAATGCAGATGGTGAGAGATGAATGTATGTGGTGTGGTCCATATGTTTCATTGAAGAATTTCCTCCAAAGGATGATGGGGATGGGACACCAGGGAAAAGGTAAGGCACCTAATCTGATGAGAAAACACTTGGATCAAATTATGGGAAGAAGACAAGGAAGTACAAGCCAATCGAATGAAAACCCAAACCCAATTAGTAATGGTTGATGGAGAACGGTCATTAATGGAGGAAGTCTGTCATAGAATGAAGAGGCGGGAATGGGCACCATGGAAGGAAGCCATGCTGGCACCATAACAATGAAAAGTATGTGACACAGTAGTCTATCCAGATAAGAGAGGGGATATATGTGAAAATGGGAAGAAGGGAAATCAGTGAGGAGGAGTTACCCTCACGAGCTGGCGAAGTTTTGGGAAAGAAACAGTGATCCGGATAGAGAAGACCATATGTAGTATGATAAAGGGTATTTGAAACGATGATGGCAAATAAATCCGACCTACAATATCCACATGCTAAGAGGAGAAGGAAATACCCCCACAAAGTCCATGACCAAAGAAAAACAACAGCTGTTAAAATACTACTGTCAATAACAGGCTGTCAGCTAGGTGGAGACCTGAGCATTATGCAATTGCAAGAAATACTGTCTGCTGAAGCACAAAGAGCCACCAAAGCAACTGAAGGAAAAAGTGCACCATCTCCAAGAGGAACTGATGCAAACATCAAAAGATCTTATGAGTCAGAGAGATTATCCATCAGACCACCATGCCACACTGAAAATCCAGGGTTGCATTGGAAGATTTGCTGTTAGGACTTCTTTAGGTGAGTAGCTATGTTTTCTCTCCTAAACTGTATATAAAGTTATAAACTTAGTGAACTTGTATGTTTGTATTTATTTATTTGTAAAGTGGATTTTTGTATTTTAGCTTATCTTTTTACAGTGTATGTCTATAATTAAGGTTTTTATTTGTACACTGTGTGTGTGTGTGTGTGTATATATATGTGTGTGTGTGTGTGTGCATGTATGTATATATTTATTTTCTCATGTTTATATAGTGTACATAGGTATTTGTTTAGTATTTACGCTAACTTTAGAGAAACGTTTAGGATAAGGGGTTTGATTTTGGTGTTTTGTTCGTTTTTGGCATATTTTCAGGTGCTGTGCATTAAGTGCCCTATCCTAAAAGACACTAAAAATAGCAAATGTATTTTTAATGTACCCAAAGTTTGATTTATGTGACCTGCTTTATTATGAATGAAGTTTTGCACTCCTGCATGAAACACTTCCATAAGTATAATTAGACACATTGAAATTTAATACTTCTCAATATAAACAGTTCAGTTTTTAAATCTTAGTTTACAAAACAAGTCTCCTCCTCCCCCGGGCCAGCATGGCCAGGTGGTTTGGGCGCTCGACTCGCAATCAGAGGGTCACAGGTTCGAATCCCCATCACACCAAACATGCTCGCCCTTTATAATATGATGGTCAATCCCACTATTTGTTGGTAAAAGAGTAGCCCAAGAGTTGGCGGTGGTGGTGATGACTAGCTGCCTTCCATCTAGTCTTACACTGCCAAATTAGGGACGGCTAGCGCAGATAGACCTCGTGTAGCTTTGCACGAAATTCGTAATAAACCTAAACCTTATTTAGAATGAATTATCTTAGAAGACAAAATATCAAACATTCAAAAATTGCGAAATATCCAAGACGCATATTTAGTAGTGAAAACTCTCATATTTTTATACTTATCTTCAAACCTTAAATTTAGTCACGATAGTTTAAAAACGGTAATAAGTTATCATGCTCCCATGTCAGTTATTTTAATTTTAAACCATGAATAACTAATAATAAAAATGAACATATTTATCTACTTCAGATTGCGCGATAACTTTGGTAGCTAATACACAATAAATCGTTATTTATTTTGTATGTAAAATAATTAAAGTAACCGAAAAGCAATGTTTTAGACGAAAAATATTCACTCTCTTTTCACGAATAAAACTTGCGGTCATGCGCTGTAGAATATAATTTACAATATGAAATTGACAACTCAACTGTAATTAGGTATTCGCTCAAGAGCTATCCACAACAGCCGTCCTAACATTAAGCTCAAAGACGAAAAAGCCGCTCAACAACAACATACGGTAAATTCACATTTTGAAATGTGAATGATAGTGTGACTAATTCCTAAAAATGTATTGTAGAATATTCTGCTTGCGAAATAAAATTTGGCATCAACATTATTCATACCTGTACTCCCGCCATTTCAAAAGTAAATGCTGAGCTTTGCTAGCGTGAGCGGCTTTTCAAATGGAAGACGAACGCTCTGACAGACACCACGGTTCACAATATATACAAGATTGATTTAATAACTTTTATATATATATTTCTGCACTCTTATTTTACCATTCCTTTCATGTTGGTAACATACATGTGTCAACAAAGAAAACCGATAACTGACTGGCAATTACAATTCATAATTTATAACGACCATTAACCTACCTCTAATACACTGTTAATTAGAGATATAACAATTTAATCACAGCGTTATCATGGTATTCGTGTGCCAGTTTTAATAAACTGTTGATGAGATATAAATACACAACTAACAAATTTTCTGATGAATGTTTATTCAACTGAATACGTACCTGACCCACAGTTTAGTTTTATTTAAACACAAAGCTACACAATGGGCCATCTGTACCGTGCCTACCACAGGTATGAAACCCAGTTTTTAGCGTTGTAAGCCTTCAGACTTTCCGCTATGACACGAGCGTGCCACAGTTTACTCAAAGCTAAGCTATGTTCCCACTGAAATTATCTCGGCTTCTCAAAGACTTTTAACCAGTCTACTTTTGTTTTATTTTAATTGTTAAAATGTAACAAACTACAAAGGATAGATATTAGGATATTTAACGCATTCGATAATACACGTTTCTATAGGAATATAATAGGCGTGTTGGGCTTTAATTTTCCTTCTCCTTACTCATAGTCACAGTAACTTGCAATGAATGTAAAAAAGAAATATATTGTTACGTCTCCGTTTATTAATTATTTTTTCCGTAAATTCGTTCCGACGAAACTTTATCGACACAAGTCCTTACTTAATAAAACTGGTTTATTGGAGAGAACGAGTGGCGTGACACTAGTCACGTGACCTCGCTGACGCAACAATATATATATATATTGGAGCCTAAACACTGCAGCCATGACTTCAAAGCAGATGGAGGTACAACTGCTACTTCACCTGTTACCAGAAAGAAAAAAAAAAACTATACTTTTTTTTATTGTTTCCTAGAAATGAAGCCTTTCTGTACAGGAAAGACACTTATAGATGTGTTACATGTACAATGTTTTGCTACAGTTTAATCGAGGTGACCAATCAAGATCCAGGATTGTGAAACAGGGTCTGGAAACTCCAAAATAGGAGTAAGTACAGAGTGCAACAGGAATTCCAGCCAATAACAGATGAACATTATATGTCTATAACATGTATAATATTAAATGCTTTGTACATTATATAATAGGTGTCTTTAGGGAGCCAACCCCTATACTATGTATGACGTGAAGAAGTAAAAACAAAATCAATAGACATATTAAATTTTATTACACACATTCATAGAATACACTAACTTTCAGTCGTGAAATAAAATGTTGCAAGTAATAAAAAATCTTGCAAATGTAAAATTATGTTGGAATGGCAGTGCCAAAAAGAATGCAAACATAAACACATGCTATAATTCACAACGATTCACGCTCTTTACTTACGGTCACTACCGCTCACTTGATTCAATTATCTGTCTCTATATCTTTCTTCAATCTGCTATTATTTCTCCGCTTTATTTGCCGGGCTTATATACTAAAATAGAGGGCGCCTAGGAAAGACTAGAGTTGCCAGGAGCAGTCATGATCCTTCTAGAAACTCCAGCGCGCATGCTTCCAGCGTTACGTGACTTCCGCTGTCGTAACAATATTATACCATACAATTGGCTACAATAGATTATTAATCAACTCTGGTTATAATCTTGACTTCTTGGGATTTAATATTGAGGAACCTACAGTAAGGAAGGAACATGTGAAAAATGTATAGTTGTATCATCCCTATATTCAAGTTAAAGTGACTGTGGAAATTCTGTGTATTGCAAAGTTGTATTGAGACAGAATAAACTAGTTTTATTTAAGAAAGGACTTGTATCGCTGAAGTTCTTCGGAAAGAATTTATACGGGAAATTAACAAACGAACACAGACATAACAATATTAATATCTGAGGTCATTCTACAAGTGTAATGAAGAAACTGACAATCCCTGAAAGAGGTTGTAGTCAGTGACGTTCCTTACGGTGATAATTCAAATTCGTACATACTTGTAGAGAATAGAAAATACTGAAAGAATCAAGTAGAAAAATTAGTGTTTGTGATTACACAAAGGGAAATACCGTAAAAACAACGTGCGCAAGTTTCCGACACGTTCAATTGAACAACACAGGGATGGTAAAATCATATGTGGACCTAATAATCCTCAACCTACACAGGACGAAGTTGTACTCCTCTGCAGAGTTTATACTACAAGTTGATTATCAACAAAAGTGTGACATTTTTACATGAAGTGCAAACACCGGCTGAATAACACAGCATTGCATGAATACCACATGATTCATCTGAAGAAGGTAATAGCCCACAAATAGAGCTGAGCTATTAGCAGTATTTGCTACACGATTAATCGACGGACTCGTACAATGATGGTTTTAGATTAGTTAATTAGTACATCACGCTCCTTACAATATTTACAAACGAAATAAAAAAGGGGTATGTTTACAGTCTTAACTTTCTCAACCACTTCATTATCCTAACATGGTATTACTTTTATTATTTCTTACATATTTTTTGTTTTTTTTAAATAATTTTCGAATTACCCTTGATTTCATATCACAAACCTGTTCTAATTGTCGCCATATACGCATATAGTCAGAAATATATATTTTTTGTCTAAAACTATTTTCTCAAGCTTTAGGAACATTTCGAACTTCGCAAATGAATCGCTATTGTCGACTAAATACCACCATAAGATCGTTATAATGTTTTTTGTTTTTTTTCAAATATGCTGTAATCCCACACTAATCTGGCTAACTAATGAATGAATATTTGCTGTAAAATTCTTATCAATCCAACAAGTGTAGCTACTAGTTTGGCCGCCAATTCTGGTTTCATTCCTTTAAGTCACACGCTCAATTCTTTTTAGCCGCACCCTTTTTTCTCACTAAAGTGTATTTGATTAGATATCATGGCTTTTTGTCAATACACACCAACAAACTACAGCAAGTAAGAAATATAGTAACCAGCATTAGCTTTAGGATCGCAACCTATTATTCGGAACGGGTCTGCACTTTACAGAACCAACCAGATTCTTTAAAATATATGGTGGCAGTTTTTCGTCTCTAAAACAGATAATAACTTATTTTATAACAACGTCATGGAATTTAGATTAACAGTTTCTTGTCATCACCCGAATGCACTCGGTACAGCCGTATCAAGCATCATTATTTACGCTAATTATGTAAGCTACTAGCACGAGATGATAAACGCTCTTTAATTAAGAGAATTGTAAAAAAAAAATAGCAAATTTGTGCTTAGAAGTTGGCAATGAATAATAACCGTCCACCTGTATGATTCTTTTGAAAACTTGAGGTAGAAATTACTAATCTAGTTTGCTAGGCCTAACCAATACTTGCGTATTTGCAAGTCCTTTCACCCAATAGTTTTGTTGCTCTAAATCCACCGTCTTTAGTCCGAATGACAAAAAAATATAAACGGTCCCTTTTTGCTCTTAGTTGGAGCTGTAGTAAAGATTTCAGACAAATAACTCTCATGAATTTTTGTGTAGGCACAGCATAAATGTTGGTCAAAGCTGAGCAGTTTTTGTTGAATAACTTTGCATATGTGGCTTTTACTTAGACCAAATCTGATACCTAATTGTAGGTTGTAAAGATCTATCAGTATTTCAAATTTGAAAATCATCCATAAAAGTTAAGTGTATCTTTCTATCAAATAATGTTTCCGTACTTTCGGTCCAAAGAAAAAAATAGGAAGAACTTCAATCAAAATTGGAGATTTTATATCTGTAGAATTTCTTAATGGATTACCTTGGAATCTGGTATGTGAAGTAAGAATCCAGTAGAGCACATCCACTGAAAATATGTGATAGGTTGGATTACAACAGTGCGAGTTACAGAAAGTGGAAAATCGCTAAACCATAACTCCTGTTAATAACACGTGTTCTGCACATTATTTTGGCCGCACGACACACTTCCGTGTATCTTAAGATTAGTAAAACTTGCACAGCCCAAACTACTGTACAACGAAGTGCATCCCACATAAAAACCAGCTATAAAAAACGTTCAAGTATGGTTGGAAAGAGCAAGAAGTAGACTATCACATGCTAATATTGTAGATACATGAGTTTAAGAGTTTTTAATATAGTTTCGGTAAACGTTTTCTTTCAGTTCCATTTAGTCACGTGGCTTTGAGCAATATTTTGAGGTTACTGTTACTAGGTGGATACAAGCACCAAATATGGCAGGTATTGTGATCAAAACAGGAAACCATGCTTCTGACACAATAGTCCAGGCAAATTCCTGTGGGGAAAAAACACTTGCTGTATGTATGTGTGTGTGTGTGTGTGTGTGTGTATGCTGGTAGTCCAGATTCCTGCGTGGTATAAGGCACGCCTTATGTGTTGAAACAAAGCATTCTTGGTGGGTGGCAGTTAGTCTATGGATACGTTCCTCTGACAGAAAAGTCCTTCCTTACTTGTTTTACACTGTTACAAGTACTAGTTTTATCGTACAGCACGACAATCAGTTTTTCAAACTTAGAGAACACATCAGACTCTTTAGTCAGAACGTGGAAGGGATGACTGGACAGTTAGGTGTACATTCCTGTGACCTCACTGTAGGCCTGCCATGCTTGGCACGCTGATTTCTTGCCCTTGCCTTTGAATGCTTTTGCATGAAAAGTGGCAAGGTTGGCACATAGGGCACTGATATTGTAGAATCTGTAGTTCCTGCCCATTCCGAATGTGGCCCATATATTAGGCAAAGGTTGAGTCATTATCAGGCAGTGGAATGCGCCCACAAAGATAACTATAACATCTGTGTTTACAGTATGTACTAGGACAACTTTACCACCATGTTGCAGTGCATGCAATACATGAACTACCACTCGTGTGTCAGTTTCTTCATGATTGCAGTCTGACAGCAAGTCTTCAGGCACATGAACTATGGATAGACCAAGGCACGTATACTGCTCTACCTGTTGAACAGATAATTTTTGAAATCTTAGATGTCAGAAATTCAAAGAGCTCTTTCTTGTTTGCCGAGTCAAACAAGAAATCCATCCAGTTACCTGGCAATTTTGTCTGCCCCAATACTTTTCTGCACACTCCTTTCCCTCTTTTTTCAAATGGAGTCCAAGCTGTCAGGAATGTATATGTCACACCCAACATCTAATCTTGTGGTGTCCTGCAGTTGCTTTTGTAAGTGAGGAATGAAAACCCTCGGCATATTCATGAAAGGTTATTATTCAATTAGTGGACAGGCAATGCACAATGAAAGCAACAACTAGGACTTTGCAGTCATATACTTCAGGTGTTTCTGATAATTCTGGCTGTTCAAAACACTTCAGTAACTCAGGCTTTGCACTTGGCAAATAAAGCTTCTCAAAATCTGAGATGGAAGGTGGGAAAGACTATCTCATGAGTGAAGAACTCCCTCAGATCACTGCTTCGGCTCTGCATGGAAATATACAACTAGCTAGAGTTCTACATTATTTTGAAATACTTTGATCTTCTTCCTCTGTGCAGATGGTACTTTAGGTTATGGCTTTTTGAAGAGGGTGAGATTATTTGTTTTGATTGGATCAGCAATGGAGCAAGTGTGATCTACAAGCACATTCTTGACAAATTCCTTATATTGTTTCTTGCCAGTGTCTTCTAAGGCGTGCAGTGTTTCTATTACAGATCCATCCACACATTTGCAACTGTCAAGTGTCAACATATTTGAGAAATCATCCAAAAAAGGATTCCCCATTTTGTGAATGTTTTCTGCGAGCTTGTTAACCTGCTTCTGGAAAGCCTTCTGAGTTGCAGGACCCTGCGCGTGATTTTGAAAGTTTTTTGGGTTTTCTACATCATCATCTGGCAGGTATTCTTCCTCAAACTGCTTCTGTAGTCTAGACAACTCTGGTACTGAAAGTATCCATCACCAAGAAGCATCTGCGTTTTTGTGAGCCCAATATAACCTCCTGAGCCGTTCACATAGCAGTTTTCCTGCTCATGTGCATGATCAACTGATATTCCAGAGAGCATGTTGCTAGTCTTGGAAAGGACCCAGTGGCATTCCCTCTCAAACTCGTCACTGATGGCAGTAGGCAATGACTTCATGTCTCTGATGTGAAGAGGCACCCATCTTGCATAGTTCATGTGATCCAAAGCATAAAAACAGGTGTTAACTGTTCCAACAATTCCATATATAAGGGTAAGTTTTTTGTCTGTGGGCCCAAACAAAGTTGAGAATAAGTGTTTCATATCTTATGATGATATCCCAATGCATGAAGGTGGAAATTTTCCTGACCATATCATTCTGCCAAGCTACAGCAGATTCTTCACCTTTAGAGCCTTCAGAAAGCATAAATGCTTCCTGGTGGAAGATGTGGAGGGCTAGTAGAGTGACTCTGTGGGCGTGCCTAGTGAGGTGAGCTGCTTTTAGCATGGAATATGCAGTTCTACCAGAGGATACTTCTGCTTCTGTGAACGATGATGTCCAGAAAGAACAAAACTCCCAGTGTCTTCCACAAGGCCATCTCTGTGAAAGCCACCCAGCATAACAACATACACGTTCTCACAATGAGTCCTTGGCCATTTCCACTGCACAAACTTTTCCAAACATACAGAGGCTGATAAAATGTAGTCACTGGATTTGGCCTGGGTTAAGGTATTCAATTGCTTGTCTCTGGACATCCATACCATGTTTAATCATCACAGGTGTTGCAGATTTCTCATAGAAAAGATGAAATAGTGCACACAGAGCAGAAGATTCTTCTATGTTAGGTTGTAATGTAGCATGATAGGCAGCCCATGCACAACATCGCCACTGCCAAGTTTGTCTTTAATTAGTGACAAAGTATGCTTGACCAATAGTTTTCCTAAGCTCTTGTCTCATGTAAACAGCTCTGCACAGTCACTGTAACAGGTGCTCTGGTTTCACCAGGTATATTCCTTGTTGGAAACTGGAAAAGGCTGATTCCAGTTCCATGAAAAGAAGCCACAGATGTGGTTGAAGTTGGATTATGGTCTATATTGTCTAAGACACCAACTGTGAACAAGCCTTTTCTGAGGCAAGCAAGGACTACCACACTATCTTCTTCATACCGCTCACAAACAGAAGAGGCAATCCAGTCTTTAAGCTCCATAACTTGTCGTATAAAATGCTGATACCCATCTGATACTGCTTTGTTTCTTGTCAGAGTATGAATATTGACACCAATGTAGATGGAGAGAGAGGTGGTTCACGCTCTAAAGTATGCCTTGTTTTCACATTTGACTCAGATGATCTTTTCTTTGTGTTGTAAAGGATCGCCTGTCCAACAAGCTTGAGATTTGAGACTGTTTTGATTCTTCAAGTTGGTTCCATTAAAGATCTGAGAAATGAGGAACTTGAGATTGGAAGACAGACAATCTTCTTGACATTCTGGAGGGAAGGATCCTGTGAATTTGAAGAGTTCATGGCTGAAGATATCTTTTCGTATTATTGTGGAAGCTTTAGCCAGAATAACAGCTTCTTCAGAAACTTTTTTTTTCAGAGCTTCCTGTAACATATTGCTCATCTATTCCTTAAAAATAATGATGGTTTTTCTCCCACTATACTGTTCTTATGCTTCGTTCCAGTAGTTGTTTTTTCAACCTGGTCTTGTTAATTGATTTACTAATAACAAAATCCTCCAAACGATTTACATATATTGGTTGGAGTTCAGACAACTTGAAGAGATGGGTTCCATGGTCAACAGATTTTTCAATGTAGCTCATTAGCTCCACAAACACTTGACTCTCATTCACTTTGTCATTTGTGTTTTCTGGTTCCTGATTTAATTTTCTGATAAGGCTACAGTATCGATTTCTCAACTTGACCAGGCACTTGAGATGATACTTTGCTTCGGTTGCAATGAGATCTCCCCAAGTAATTTTTACAAGGACCCGAGTGGCTTTTAGTTCAGTTATCATGGTACGAATATTACCATCTACATCAAAAGTTGAAACGTGACGCAAGTCGCCCTCCTCATTTCCTTTCTCTCAGAAGAAGTACATTTGAACATCCAGTGCCTTACCCTTGTTAGATCTCCTCTCTTCAGGTTCTGTGTTGCTTTCTCGCTTCCTTCTTGCTTTCATCAATTTAGAATTGTTAAATTTCAAATGGCAGGATTTGTGCCAAGAAGCAAAGTGAGCTGCAAAGCTGTCATCACTCCCAAAGTACAGTTTAGTTGGAAGCAAGTCAATTTCTCTAAACTGATGCACATTTGCTAGAAATTGTGTGTAGGTGTCTGTTTTGTCTCGATTTGTGCCAGCACTCTGCAATGGACATTTAAGTGGCTCTGTGGCAACTTTCTGGCAGATAATGTAGACGTATATAGGCTGCAAACATAAGGAAATAACCTTTAGCATCTTGAAAATAAATGGCTATTTTGCATTATCAACTCACTGTGTATAATTGTCTACTACAGTGGATATAAATGATACACATTGCAACAAATTCTCTAAGTCTTGTGATGCAATTGTTGTTGCATTAATACTATATGTTGTCTAACTGACAAAAGAAGGTGTTTGTCACTATTACCCGTGCTTGGCATGGGTTATGCCTATACATACATATGATAATAACAAGAATAGTTGGTTAAAGTGCCCTGACAATAACAAAAGTTAACAGAATGTTGATCGATTGCAGAAATAAAAAAATGTTATTCTGACATAAGTAAAATGTCTATGCATAATATAAATGATGGGTGGTGGCCACTTTGGATTTTGGTATATTATATTGAAACCATCAATATTTCAAGAGGGCTCCTATTTAAAATTTGATTAGTGTTACCTGACGAAACTGCATTCTAAATTTAATGCGCGTATCCGTTCAGTAACGGTCAATTCGCTAAGCCACCCGACTAATTCCTTGTGAAAGCATCCGTGCGTTCTAAAGAGATTTTCTTCAATGAAAAGAGATTAGGTAACTTGAGATAAAACAGGTAGGTAAGTGTATACAATCTAGACACGTGTTGAATGGATAACAATTCAACTTCATTAAAAGTTTAACACAGTAACATATGTACGAGGTCATCCTCAGGTACAGTGGTTTAGCTAGATTCAGGTATAGGTACAGAGCACTAAACAAAGACGTCACGTGTCTGGAAATTGCTTAATTAAGGTTTAATAATGATATTTTGGTGATGTCTAGTTCGTTGTTTGAAATTACGATGTAACATTAATTATAAAGCCTCTGAATAAAATAGTTTGCCCATTTATAAGTTGAGACCCAAAATTAGCATTCTGAATTCAGCAAGTTTAACATAGTAACAAATGTACATCTCGGCAAGTTTTGTCATCATTAAGGACTTTGTCGAAACGTTGTACTTTTGTTTTGTTTATTTGTAGTTAAGTACAAAGTTACACAATGAGCTATTTGTGCTGTGCCACGGGTATCGAAATCTGAGTTTTAGCGTTACAAGTCTGCAAATGTACCGCTGAGCCACTGGGGGAGGGGCAGAGAAACCTTGTGCATTTGTTACTATGTTAAAATTGTAATAGGTTTCTTCGTTACCCATTCTATAAACGTTATTGTCTGAAAATGGGTTCCTCGTCATCAAACTGACATTTAACATTTAAGATTTATTTTTGAAACTATATGACTTTTTTTATTAATTTCTGAACAAAAGGGGTGAGATACTGTCCACCCTAGATCTGCGCCTATGTATACAACATGAAATAGTACAGTTACTTTTTTTTTTTTTAATGGTGGAAGGCAAAGCAGAGGTTTCGACCCCCCCCCCCCCCCCCCCCCCCCC
>NW_013669726.1:34821-41865 GCF_000517525.1 Limulus polyphemus
TTTTTTTTTTTTTTTTTTAAAGGGGGGAAGGAAAACAGGGGGTTCCCCCCGACCCCCCCCCGGACCCTTCCCCTAAATTCACGCCTGCTTATACAGTATTAAATCTTGATAAAAATGGAGGTACAGTCCAAAACCCCTAGATCCTCACCTGCTTACGCAACATTAAATATAGCTATTAATTTCTGGAAAAAAAGGGCGGGGGCTTGACCCTTTCCTAAATTCACGCTAGTATCCCTCGGTAAGCCAGCGGTAATTTTCCGGACTTACAATGCCACGATGCGGGATTTCGATTCCCCGCGGCGGATACAGCATATAGCCCAATGCGGCTTTGTTCTAAAACAAAAAAAGAAATACACACTAGCTTATACAACATTAAAGAACAGAAAACCTGCGCCTGCTTATATACAATTATAGTGAGAAATGTACCAAAGTGTTACATATATTTAAAAAAAACGAAGTTAAGTTTACACTCTAACACTTAAGTATCCAGAGTTGGGAGTGGATGCTACCAGCCACTTGCCATCCCTCCATTCAGCAGTTTAAAATTAGTGACATTGGAAGATGGCCTTAGTAGCTTCGCCATAACACAAAGAACGATCAAATTCAGTAGCAATGAGAAATAAACCCAAGACCCCAAATCACTAAGCATCTCCCACCCACCCATTACAGTATGTAGCTTTGCGATTAACAACAAACAAACATAATGGTAATGTTTAGATTACTTGGATAGTCGGGATAATCGAAAACAGTAAATAATGAGAATTAGTCTAATTTCTATTAGTTGGTTATCGATTATAGCCCTTGTTGGTTTGTTTTGAATTTCGCGCAAAGCTACACGAGGGCTATTTGCGTCCCTAATTTAGCAGTGAAGGACTAGACGGAAAACAGCTAGTCATCACCACCCACCGCCAACTATTGAGCTACTCTTTTACTAACGAATAGTGAGATTGACCTTCACATTATAACGCCCCCCCCCCCCACAGCTGAATGGTTGTGCAAAGCTACACGAGGGCTATTTGCGTCCCTAATTTAGCAGTGAAGGACTAAGGGAAACAGCTAGTCATCACCACCCACCGCCAACTATTGAGCTACTCTTTTACCAACGAATAGTGAGATTGGCCTTCACATTATAACGCCCCCCACGGCTGAATAGTTGCGCAAAGCTACACAAGGGCTATTTGCGTCCCTAAATTAGCAGTGAAGGACTAGAGGGAAGGCGGCTAGTCACCACCACCCACCGCCAACTCCTGGACTACTCTTTTACCAACGAATAGTGAGATTGATCTTCACGTTATAACGCCCCCACGGCTGAATGGTTGTGCAAAGCTACACGAGGGCTATTTGCGTCCCTAATTTAGCAGTGAAGGACTAAAGGGAAAACAGCTAGTCATCACCACCCACCGCCAACTATTGAGCTACTCTTTTACCAACGAATACTGAGATTGACCGACCTATTATAACACCCCCCACGGCCACTACATGGTATTGGCAACTACGTTTATCAGAGAAATACAAACATTATAAAAACAATTTATCTGGCGTTTTAAAACAATTAAATTGTAGGAGTACCCACCCACTCAACGAAAAACCCAGATACGTTTCCGACTTCTTTAGGATAAGAAACGTGCTTCAAAAAAATTTTATCAAAACATTGGAGAACTTTTCTTGAAATGATAAAATTTGATGTTTAATCGAATAAACATTTATCACATACGGAAAATTATGATAAAGGTGATTTAATGATTCATTTTATCTGTAGAAGTTGTGTAAATAATGAATAAGACAATATGTTTCTTTACGTATATACACACAGACGGGTGAAAAATAAGTATATATGTATTCCCAAAAATATTTGGATAGAATTATACAAGAGATGTGTATTAATGTCATTAATGGGTTGTTTTCAATAACCTTTTTTTTCATGAACAAGTTAATACTTAGTATTTTTGACCAAAGATACTTGTCAGAACCATTTGCTGCCTTATAAAATAACGACAATGGTCTTATTGAATTATATTAACTTGTACATAATTAGTTTGGGGCAGTGATTCTGAACGGGTGGCGCAATTCTGAATGTATTGGGGGCAATTTGAAAATTTTACAATAAGAGAAATTTTTCATTTGAGTGTGAAGAGCTAAAAACGTTCGTGACTCAAAACTAAATTTCTAAATTTTACATTATATTATTATACCTTTTCAGTTTGTTTGTTTGTAATTAAGCACAAAGCTACACAATGGGCTATCTGTGCTCTGCCCACCACGGGTATCGAAACCCTGATTCTAGCATTGTAAGTCCGCAGACATACCGCTGGGCCACTGGGGGGGGGGGATACCTTTTCAGCACCAAATTTGTTTTTATATGAAGGAGACATCAAATTTTTTGAGGTGTCGAAGTGGGGCATGGAGCAAAAAAGGTTAAGAACCACTGTTTCTAAGAATGTTTTTATAAAATAGCTAACTGATTACTGCCGAAATATACATCCAATGAATTCCAAAGTTTACTAATCACAATACAAAGAAAAATTGCTTTATCTCCGAATTGTTAAATATAAATATAAGTCTACATCATTTTTTAATTATCTTGTCGAGTCAAGGTTTGTTAATATTAAACGATAACTGAATTAAATAACAAAATACAAACTTACTTTCATTCTTATTCAACTTCATTTTTAATTTCGGCAGTCGTTTTTCAAACCAAAATCGCACTACTAAATTGAACCAGCACTCTCATCATCTAAACAAACTCAATATCAGCAACCGATAGAGGGTGAATCTAGATAAGCATCGACAGAGCTTTCTACATGTTGTATAGAGGGCTCTGAGAAGCGCTGAACGTGATCTCCATATTAAGCTGGATTGCGGATTACCTTGCATAATTGGCCTCTTCCGTCAGGTGTAACCCTGCTAACAGCTACAGTATCCAAGCGATGTTTGAATTCTTTCTAAGCACTTCACTATGTACGTTTTAATTTATTCGTGTGGTGATTTCTACTTTTTGCAGTAACCATGAAAATAAAATAGCTATATAAATTGCAAAAATACTTGTCGGTAGAATTGGCAATGAAAAAATAAATATGACAATAACTGAAAATATTGGGGTTGTTTAATTAAACCTGATTTCATTGTGGTCTGCTATATTATTAATACGAAAGTGGCACATCGGAAGAAGTTTATACAGTCTGTGGTAAAGCAGAAAGTACAGTATAAACACAATGCACGAGTTAATATTGAAACACCAAAACAATATTAAGTGCTGTGTTTGATTTTTTCTCAACACAGGATAACTATTAGTTTGAATACTAATGTCTATACAAGTAAGCTAATACAGTATATGTACTACTGAATTAGGTTAAGTTACAGTACATGTATTTTTTTTTACATTTAATGTCGTAAATTATAAATTAGTTAGTTGGTAAAATGTACAGGGTGGTCCAAAATTATATTTTCTATTTTAATAAGTAGATAACTAAAGCGATACAACCATGTAGTTTTAAACACCTTGTAGCCCAGTTCAGTTTTTATTATCATGTTTTTCACTCTAGTGAGTAGTATTATCCCGTAAAATGGCAACCATGCAAAAAAATCAAGACTCAATGCTATGGATTGGTCGGGGTGGGCCAATTCCGTGTCCTCCGCCAGACATCACTCCACTTAACTTTGGCATACATTACGAAGATGTATAAAGTCCAGGATAACGAACGCCATCGCCACTGTAACCATGGTCATGCTGCAGCGAAGGTGGATTAAAATCAAATATCGGTTAAAAGTGCTGAGAACCATTAATGGTGTACACATAGAAGTCTACTGACATGTCAATAAAAAATGTTTCGGTTAGGCTACAAGATGTTGAAAAATGTGTGGTTGTATTTCTTTAGTTTTTTAATTATTAACTTTCAAAATAGGAAAGACAATTTTGGACTGCCATGTATCATATACATTTGATATTTTGTAAAACAGCACTGTGGATATTGTACGAACATTTTAATACCCCGTAAAATGAAACTAAAGTAAAACTAATTTAGATCTTCTCATTCCCTCACCTGCAGCTTTTGAAGGTTGTTGCATTTGTACTTTTATGTACAATTAGAGATTTTATCAAACTGTAAACATGGTCATCTTCTGATGCACAATCAAACATGTGTTCATATAAACCAGAGAAAACTCCATTCCAAAATCTACTTCAAAAACATCAGTCTCTATTCCAAGGCTTATTGCAGTTACTTGAGGAAGTTCACCATTTGTTAACTTTGGAAATCTTTCATACACCTTTCTGTTGCTTGATATTATTTAATTACACATGCCTCTATCAAACCAACTCTGTTTTTTATTTGATGAAAAATTGACAAGTTTTTTTAGCATGGGCGTCTGCAGAAATTTTTTCAAAATCAAGGGACGATGAACCCACCTTCAAAGTTTTGGCCTTCCAGTCAAGAGAATAGGCTAGCTCCCAGAGTTAGATATGATGGGTTTAATATTTGTGAGATTAGTTCAAGCCATACTAGAGACTTGTAGCTAAGCTATATATATATATATATATATAATAGTAAATTTTGGTTGACCCCCACCCGCGCTGTCTCATGAGATGTCTGCAAGACTGTATCAGTCTCATTGATAACCTACAGGTTGACCCTGATCACACTGCGTCAAGCCTCAGGGGATGTCGGCAAGATCACGTCGGTCTCTTTGATGATCCGAGTGAAAATTGCCATGTCTAATATCCAAGAAACCGTCATGATAGCGACATTTTTCAATATTTAGCTTCAGAGTAGGTATCCAGAGATTTTAAGTTAAGCTGCCGACAAAACTGGCTACTTTTATTAGAATTTAAAATTAAGTGTAATGAAAGTGTGAAGTGGATAAAAAAAACTTGTAGATTCATACACAGATACCGAATGGATGAAGAAGGAATCAAGTTTATTATTTTCAAGGGGGCAGGTGCTCCTTGCCTCCCCTTCAGACACCCATGGTTTTTAGAATTTTTATTTGTTAAGGTCTCCACTTCAAACAATCTGTACGATGAATTTGTTGTTATTTTGACTACAAAACTAACCATGTGTAGTAGTAGCAAGATGTGCTACACGTTTTCTACTCCTTTAATTTAAAAGTAAAGTTTATAAAAGTTTGATGATGTTTTTTTTTATAGTTCCCCTGCTGGAACGTAGCATTGCTCAAGCAAGTTTCTCCCCAGAAGTCTAACGGGTCGAGTGGAATTTAAATGTATTCTTGTGTCATTCTCTCGCAGGATTAATTAATACGCAGAGTTATTCTTGTCAGTGAATCAGGCATTAACTGCAGGTGAACAAACACTAGGTCTTCACGTAAGAGCCGTAAAATGGGTATTGTGGGGGTTTATTAGAGCTCCCGTCAAATCTGTCATGACACTCGCTGTTCACGCAATCAGCCGTCGTTTGTTTATACAGGACAAGCTCACGGGTAACTTAATGTCGTCGTGTTGGCTGCTATAACTTTAACTGGCCTAAACTAGTGATGTTATACGCACAGTAATAATACGATATTTTGGAAGTATGTGGTTGTATTATACAGCCATGCAATATTTGTAACTGAAAAATTATGTCTATGTGTAGAGTTTAAGTTAAATTACTAGCAAATTCAGAATAACGAGAAAAGCTTTAATAAATTTTATCATGACCTAAGTTGCATTTGATGAACCATTTTGATTTTTTGCATGACACCAGGCCGCGAGGGCTGTCATAGCGGGCAGAGATCGTCATAGATCAGTTCTGGTTTCACTTTCAATTGTATACATATCTCAGTGTGACCAGTTAATTGTTTTGTTGTCAACATTTCGCAAATAAAATATCGGTGAGAAACTGGATATTCCTCTTCAAAGGATACCTTACGAAGAGACTGTGCTAAATATAGTAATTTGCCTGTATAGGCCTATGTTTATATGTAAGTATCTACACAAAACTGGGGAATAATGGTTGTTCGCAAAAAAGTTATTAGTGTGTTAGATAGATTCAGTGATTTAAATAAGCTTATTTTACATTAACATTGACATCAACGTTGTATGCATTTATAAGTTATTGGCCAAGGCCTGACTTGATGATACAAAAAGATACAACAAAAAAAGAAAAAACGTACAAATTTTTCTCCATTACTTTAAAGGTAAAAAATTGGCGATGCGTGTCTGACCCAAAATTTTTGGCCAGATATCTTGAGGGTTGAGGTAGATTATAGCCGATACAAAACATAGATCACTTCACAATGTTAGACACATAACGGGGAACAAAGTCTGACTGACCCTCACACGCAGCGCAAGCCTCTTGGGTAGACACACAACAAAAAGAACAGAACCAATACATACAACAAACAACTAAAACCATCACCACAGATGATGGTTCTGGAGCAGGCTCCTTCTAAGTTGGCAGTAATTACCCAGGGACCACTAGAAACAGGCATATGTCCTTGTAATGTAATGAGAAGTGGGAAGAGCAGAGGCTAAGTTTCTTACTGGCAGTCTTAAAGGTTGCAAATGGGATATCTAATTGTCAACAATTATGTCTTGTCATAACAAAAGTCAGGGGTGAAAACTAATAAGTCAGTTTAATATCTAGGTCAGAAGTTCAGATAGCAATGTAGGATTATATGTTACAGCCAGTAAGGTCAAGACCTTTATTTTTCGGAGAAAAAAGTCATAAATCTAGATGTCCTATAAAAGTTTATAAGAGAAAGTAAAGACGAATGTACTAATATGTCAACCAGATTATATCTACTATATCCAGCAATAATAACACATTCACCTAACATTGTATTCCAGCACTTGGTTATAAATAGTCTCAACCACTACCATATCTGGGTTACTTTCTTGAACAACACTATAGCCAGCACTAATAACACATTCACCTAACACAAAGTGCTGGAATACAACAGATATGGTAGTGGTTGAGACTATTTATAATGTCACTTTCTTGAACAGCACTATAGCCAGCACTAATAACACATTCACCTAACACCAAGTGCTGGAATACAACAGATATAATAGTGGTTGAGACTATTTATAATGTTACTTTCTTGAACAGC
>NW_013669726.1:42865-54756 GCF_000517525.1 Limulus polyphemus
CACATTCACCTAACACCAAGTGCTGGAATACAACAGATATGGTAGTGGTTGAGACTATTTATAACGTTACTTTCTTGAACAACACTATAGCCAGCAACACATTCACCTAACACCAAGTGCTGGAATACAACAGATATGGTAGTGGTTGAGACTATTTATAACGTTACTTCCTTGAACAACAACTGATTCAGTGTGAACTAAGTTAATTTGGTGAACTGTAGTTATAACTATATCTATAGCCAACATAGCCTTTCATCCCAATACCAGGGATCATCAGGCCATCTGGGATATGACAGATGAACTGTTTATATCATTATAATAGGAATGGTGAATGCACTCCTCACTTTAATGCAAAATGAAAGGTCTCAAACAATAATAAATATCCATTTTAACTGTTTAGCCTTCTATAGATCTAAGCCGAACTCTGTAGCTGATGAAGCAAAGAGAAAGGATTCTTTGCTCTAAGAATACAGAAAGAAATGTGTGTATACCAGACTTCTGAGTTTGATCAAAGTTCAAGTACAATATTCAACAATCCTACCAGTGGTAATTCTTATTGTTCATACTGAGAAAAACATTTTTCAGTTCATAACAACTACTACAAACCTCTGCACTAGCCTTTCAGTTGATACAATCCATAACATCTGTAGAATAACGTGTCAAGAATTAAAGTGAATGTACTACTACTTATTAGCATGTTCATTTAAGGTGCTTATAGCCAGTGGTGTAATGCTAAATAAAGAGGTGAGAGAATGCATTTTGAAAGTGTTACTATGATTAATATTTTTATTATGTTACCAATACATAAAAACACAATTTTCAGAAATAGTAGGTGTAAATTGTAATTAAAATCTACATTTGAAAATGTTACAATAAAAAAAATTAAACTTTTGAATTACTGGATAACTTATTAACAGAACTTCCAAACTTGGTCCATAATGAATTCCTTGGACTTGGCTACTCTTGTTTGTATCAGTTGCTGAACAACGACACCTAAGCCATTTGTATCCATGGTCGACTGGTTTCCAGTTTTGAATCAGAGGGCCGTGAAGCTAATGAACACGAGATTTGTCACATGGTTGATTAACAGCCTAGACCCCATTTCCCTAATGATAAGGTTCATGCTTCTAAAGCCTTGTTCACATTTGGAAGAACTGCATGGGATGACTTTTGAACACCCGATTAAAGGATTCAGATCTGATGAAACATGGTGCCCACAGTTGTCTACAAAATCTCTGTATGCTGTGGTTGTTTTTGAAAATGGAAATCTGAAATATTTACAAAGAGACTTTATTCCCTTTTCTCCAAAGCCTAGATATATCTCTGTTGGCCAATCATTGACTTCTAAGGTACAGACCCCAGAAATTATGTTTGGAATGGACTTACAAGTGCCTGGCCATGACCCGATTGGTTTGTGAGAAGAAGTTGGTGTGAATAACCATTGTTTCATATAGTTTATGATACTGGTTAAAAATTGACCATGATTGATTGAAATAATCTTGTTGTTCTCTGTCAGTGTTATTAATGAAACTTTATTTCCTTGATGGCGTTTTCTGCTTCTAAGGTCTTTCTTACCCTTATGTTCCTTCGTTGCTTCTAAAAACTGTATACCGTGACAAATTAACTTGTCTGCATAAACTATAGTAATATCCCTTTTCTGTAAGGCTTCTAAAGTGATTAACAAGAAGGCTAGGCTAGAAGTATTAGCTAAACCAAACTGAGCCATATTTATATTACTAGAAATTAAGTTTTACTGGCTGCTATGTAAGTATGGTTAAATAAGAAACTGGATGTTCATAAGCTCTTATACACTTTTACATCTATACCACCAAATCCCAGCTACCTTGGGAGATAACTAACATTCAAATACCTAACAAGTTTATTCGATTGGATCAGACTTTGTATACAGCCACATCGTAAATATTGTCTCTCACTTTTATATAGTACTTTAAACAATACTTATTGCAATTACTGTACTACAAACAAGCCGATAAACTCTACCCAACTGTGTCTTCGAAGTCGGGAAAAGTCTAATGCCAAGAATGGCAATTCATTATTTATTTTCAAAAGGTTTTTACTTCAACCGATAAAAGTAAAATAAACATAGGAAATAGGTGTGAAAAGATTGGAAGTAGAAATTCTCAGGTTTACTTTGGAATTTCGTGGTCCATAGTGAAAAGTCCTGACAGTACTATTCATTTTGTTTTGTTGAGTTTCTAAGTCAGTTGCTAACAATATAATAACTAGAGAAAATAAGTGGGAAAAGGTGAGAATTATAAACTCTGACCATAAGTTGTTTGGAACTTTGTGATCAATACTAACAGAACTACACATTTTATTTTGCATTTTACAATCTTTCCTTTTATTGTACTGTGATAACTTGTCTACAACCTGGATGAAAGGGTTAATGATTCTTTCTTCTAATGTGGGGAAAAACTTCACAAAGTTTGAGATTTGTAAGGTCAGATTCCTTTGGAATAGTGAGGGAACGGAGTTCCAGCTAAAAAAATGTAAGGGAACGCTGTTCCCACACCACTGCCCATTGATGAATACATTACTAGTTTTGGACTCGGGGACAAACTAAGGACCTCAAACTTTCATAAAACAATCCACTTCTAATTAATTATGCAAATTATTTCATTATTATGTGCATATTAATGAGTTCAGATTATCTAAAAACACTATATCTTGAAAATAATAAATTATACATCAGTTTAAAGCTTAAGAAGAAAGGAAAAGCATGAATCTATTACCACAAACTATCACAGAAGAAAATAAAAACACAAAATGTATATATTTTCAACACTACAAATCAACCCTCCAGTTACGGACCTCTTATAGCTATGGTGTAACTTTTTACAACCCATGTTTTGGTTTATTAAGAACTTGCAGTTATTAAATATCCTTTATTGCTCATTCATCAGTTTGTCTACGTCTGAATTAATCATTACTTGTGCCCATAACATTCCCACGTGCACCCTTTATCAGTACATCAACTTTAATCTACGTATGTTAACATTTTCTTTAACTGAAAATGCGTTTCAGATAGGTATTCACCTCTCCAAAGAACAGATAGTAATAACCATGCCCTACTGCCAAAAAGTTTTTGCCCACTCACCAAGCCTTTGAATGAAACTCCCACTTCAACATCTAATAACATGTAATGTGCCAGTTGATGATGTAATTAGCATTAAATTCTACACTTCCACCAATAGCAAGGCAAGACATCCTCCATATGCAGCACTCGCAGTCAGAACTTAATATATATATATGAAAATCTCATTCTTGAAGAGACAAAAGAGACTCAATAGAAGTAGGGAGGAAAGGTGGGTGGCGAGGTGAATACCTATCTGAAACATTTCAGGTAAGGAAAATGTTAGCTTCAGAAATGCTCTTTACTTCTCGCCAAAACAGAGTAGATGAAGAAATTAAAATGATGAGCTCTTCTTTGAGAATATAGTGAAAGAAAGGTAAAATTAATGGAATGTGTCACCCACTAAGATGGGGCGAGAAGATTTAGAAGCCACTAGACGAGATAATCAATCTGCCACCAAGCTCGAAGTTCCTAGAACATGACGGGCTAACAAACAAATATGTCCTGTCAGTTGACGTAAGATATGACAGTGCAGAGGGATGACTCATCTGTAAGCTAGACCACACACACACACACTACAGATGATCATAGGATTCTGGTATCAACACAGACAAATTTATACTTTTATTATATAAGCATAACCTTATACCTACAACCACAAATATAAATACTAATGTTAAATGGATTACATCTACTAGGATTTTTCACATGCTTAGTAAGAAACAACCTCAGAAAATTTCCCAACCTCATGTGATGAATAAAATATTAATTTAATTTCCCTGAAATTAGTAACACATAGTAAAAATTCTGTTTGTATTGACTTATATTAAGTTAATATAAATACTAAAGCAAATTTATTACATTGCCCTACTAGTTAAAAAACAAAAGAATTGTACTCAATTCAAAGACAAACTTTTACAATTCAATCTATGAATGGATTCATATCAAGTTGGCTAGTCTTCAGTTCCTCTAAGAATAACCTACGACTTCATTACATAAATTATTCTACATGTGACAAGAAAGTTATTCAAGGACACCAGTGTCTTAATGTTAACAGTTTCTTTACCTGAAAATGTATTTCACTCACCAAAAAGAGCTGTTACCTCGCATTCATTGCAGTGTAATTCTCTGTGCATGCCATAACCATTCAACAAAGCTTCCACTCCTACAAGTGTCAACATGTATTGTTCTTGCCTACAATGTAATTATCATTAGACTCCAGACCTCCGCGAACAGGAGAGCGATATATCTTCCATGCACAATAATGTCCATGAACACAAGCATATGAACACAGGCCAATTCTTGACAAGATAAACTAAATGCACTAGAAATGGGAAAGAAGGGTTGGAAGTGTTAAGAGAGGTAGCTATTTGAAATATAGTCCTTCATGTTTGAAAAATACGAGGGTGCCGTAACAACCACATCAAACAGTTCACATAAGCTGATGCCATATTCTGATTCTTTGTTTACAAAACTGGACAATAAAATTTAATTTGTATTGACTGAATTGTACTGCTTTTTCAGGTTAGAGGCTGCACTGCCAGAAAACTTTGATGACATATAATGGGTACACCTTCAAAGAGCTAAAGTCTGGCCAGAGATTTTCTAAGTGCTTGAATGGTCAAGCTCTGTCCCCACCAGTAACCATGACATTTTTAAGCCAGCCACCAACAGAAAGACCATCAATGGCTGTCACTCAATGTTTCAATGGCCAGTTAAATTTGAGCTCCCAGTGCCAAATTCAATAACTCTGGACCATCAATTCACACTTCAACAACTATTAATTTTAAATTGGCACTGCCAGATCCAGGCAGTAAGATTGACTCAATGATCCCTATAAAACTGGAAGTAGGACTACCAGCTGAAGTGCATGGATACATCACAGATGTTAGAGAAGAAGGTCCAATGGCTCCATCTTTAAATGGCCTGGACATAGACATGTGCCAAACAACCACTGCTCACCAAAAATTCACTACTGCCATAAAACGTCTGTTGTTGGGGCCTGACAAAACTGAATGAGTTGCTGCTTAGGCTGCCTTTTTCTCCAACACCTTTCTTTTTTTAACTGCAAATATCTAACTTCATCCTCTGAAGTAATAGCATATTGGTTTTCATCTTTCATATGCAAGTATTTTGTGATCCATTAATCAACATTAGACATTACACTTTTTTTTTTTTTATAATTGACATTTAGTATTCAGTGTTATGTGCAATAGAAAACTTTACCCTTTGCACTGATAACCTAATGGTTAACCTTTATAGTGCTTGTTTTGTGCTAAAGCAATATCAGTCATTACCCTTCTTTTTGATAACATGATTACCATCACTTCATTATTCAAGTGTCTTGTGGGAGATTGATCGTGTGACATTACCCTTCTTAATTATGACAGTATTCAGCATTCAAGTGTTTTGTATACAAGTTCGTACATGTGAAATTGTCCTTCAATGTAAAACACTTGTGCACAAGTATTGTTCATCACAAAAACTTATTTTCATCAACAGCATATCGCTTATAATTTTGCAGTTATGCTGTGCAAGTGTGCTATACACCATTTCATATAGTATTATTAAAGTCTCTCTTACTGTTAAAGGGTATTTCATTATGAAATTCAGAAGTTGTATATTTTGTACTATACTGAAGTTCTTTATCTTTGACAAAGTTTCACTTTGTTTTTGAGGTGAAACTTTCATTCATTAGAAATTACGTTAATGTTAAAGGATATTGTACTATGCATCTTTGTTTTAAAAATAATATGTCAACAATATGAAATTATGACACAAGGGCTGTGTTATCTGTCCTGTATATGTCTAGTAATATGTATGTGTTTCACTGGGGCAAAAATAAGTTACATCAATTTCTTGAAAATTGTGTGGATTTCATTGGATTTTAAATTTCACAGTTAGAGATGGCCCAGGACTACCTGAAGATATAGGGAAAGGAGATATGTAAAATGCAGTTGCATACCTAGTATTTCTTACTTTTATTAGTTAGTAATGTGAACATTTAAAGTTCACCAAGAATTTTCAAAATTTTACACATACATATTTAGTATTGTTCTTTCACTCTAGTTACCTATTGTTTTGGGTCATTCCTCTATATTATCATGTTCAATATATCATGAGAAAGATTGCTGTAAAGTAGAATACATATTATGTTAAGCCAGACAGCAATCTTTTCTACTGGAGGGTCAGGTGATACCTTAGGGATACATCCTCTCTTGTTTTTTCTGTGGGAATAACCATCACTGATGTGGGCAACACATACAACTGAGAAGAACATTATAGAACCTTGTAAATGATGCTATACTCTCATACTAAAACAGCTAGATGTTGGTTCAACCTAATATGTACATTCAACCATTAGACTGATCTACAGTACTCCAGTGATGCACTTTCCTGTCTTAACGCACATGTAACTCTGATTCTGTTGAGAAATAAAGATTTATTGTCACTTTGTTAAATGGTGTTTAGCCTTTTTTTCCCCCAAAAACTTACTCAAAATCATAATTCATATTTACTGTTCTAGACATTTCCTAAAAGAATCTCCCATTATCTGTGGGAACTATCAGAAAAGTGCATTTAATAATAACACATAATCAAGAATTATTGCTCAATATGCTCCACAATGAACAGTATTCATTTTATTGATGTTCAAACACAACAAGAAACTTTATAAGAACTCTATATCAATATATATTGGATTGTGAACTGATTGTTAGCTGTTGACTGAGGAAGTCATCAAGAGAGTTATAAAATTAAGTTTAGAAGTAAATAAATGCACATTAAAATCTATAAGTAAATTTGGCTAAAACACAACTGTGGTCCCATCATAAAAAAACTTTTGTTTATAAATTTGCAGTACATATGGATTTCTTATCAGATTATCTGTCAGTATTAATTTGTTAATCTGCAGAAAATGAAACAAATCAAGAGCACAAGTAATATGACTTTTTTTGTTGTATCACACCAATTTTAATTTCAAATGTATTGAACAATTGTTCATTAAAATAGTACATTTTATTAATTAAATAATTTAGTCCCATCCATTAAACTAAAGTACAAGTAAAAATAAAGACATTCAAAGCCAACCCTTATCAAATATTTATCAAGGCCTTCTCTTAAAGTTCCTTAAATTAACTGCATCCACAACCTCCGTTGGAAAAATAAAACTGTCTTAGCTGAAAATGACTCCTACCCTACCAAAATTTATATTTTGTCCTACCATTCTCACCATTATGTAAGAAAAATGATAATGCATCAATACTATCAATTCCTTTCACTCTTAAACATCTCAATCAGACCCTCCCTACCTCAAAGAGGAAACAGTTTCAGAGATCTTAACCTGTTTTCGTATAACAATCTTTCCACCCCAGAAATCATCCTGGTAGCCCTACTCTTAACCCTTTCCACCAATTCATTATCCTTTCTGAAGGAAAGAGCTCAAAACTGAACACAATACTCCAGTATTGTTTCCACTTAGCAAATGTTCAGCATGAGGAATGTTGCTTAAATCTTCATTAGTAAAATTTGATAAAGCAACCACCTCATATCATGAAATATGGCCTACTACATGCCTAACCTTAATGTATTTAAAGAAATCCTTACTATTAATTTTGATACTTTCAGCCAATGTTTCTATTTAGTTTCTTCAATTTCTTAATTTGCCCTTTGACCCACTCACTTGATCTTCTATAATTTTCTAAATCTCCCATCATAGCAGCAAATTGAAACTTCTCACATTTAATCTTATCCTTTATACTCTGTCTTAGTGGGCTCATCTGTTGTTATTTTTTCACTTGCAGTCACCATTTTTTTTGTCCATAGCAAACATGTTCTGTTTGCAAAATAAGATAATTCAGATAGTGTTCAACTTAGATTTACACTTTTTAATACAGTTGCATACTTTTAATAAGTTACAGCAAGGGCACCTGCAGAGAAAAAATTAGGGAGAGTCAATTAACTCAAGTTCGAAAAAATTATGAAATTGAAATAGTTGTCTTCTATGGAAGACTGGAAGTAGTCATTTTTCTGGCACGGGCGGAATAAATATAAAACTGTGATTTGATTAAAATATCTTTTAAATTACTGTATCACGGAGAAATAAAAAGAACTTAGATACTGATCATACAACTGTTAATACCCCTGTAATTATAAATACCTTATGATTTGCTAATAAAATAGAAGAATAATTTTACATATCTAGTAATTTTCTTAAGATCATGTGTCTTTGCTAACAGTGTATGTTAAATTTGTTTAGTGTCATTGATTTTCATAAAACTGTTTCTTTTAGCCCAAAGCCACACAATTGGCTATCTGCACTCTGTCAATTGCTGGGAATCAAACCCTATATTTTAGCATTGTAAATTTGGAAAGTTACCACTGGCCCACCCAGGAAATCTGGAAATTGTAACACAAATAATAGAACTCCAAGAGTGATATTAATACTGTACTTTTATTAAAGTGCTAAAAAATAGATAGTTTCTCTAAAGAAGAAAACTTAATCTATGAATTCTCCCTCACCCCTGATATTCAAGTTTCTTTGCAAGTCATTTATATACTACAAAACAAATTCTACCCCTCAAAAACAAACAAGAAAACTATGAATGACTCAGTATTTCTAATGCTTTACTAATAGCTTAAAAATGTTAAGAATATTTTAAAACAATGTCAAATTTAACTCTTATTAAGCTAGTGTTTAATTTCATAACATATTCTTAAAAGGTTGTAAAGCTTGTTGACGTAGAGTTCTAGTTGAATGACAAATTAAAAAAAAAATAGAGGAAGTTTACACAAACTACAAATGGTTTATCAAAAAATGTTTATTATAAGGTTACTCACAATTGAACACTGTAGATGAGTAGTTACAAAAATCATTCAAAATTATGTTAATTGTTTACTTCCAATACTGTCAATCCCATTGTTCTTTTTCTTATGGAAGTGTTGCCTTTCTATTATTATTATTAAAAAAAATTAAAAAAAGGAAAAATATGTTTGACAAAAATTAATTTTCTCTGGTAGATCTCTTTCTATTAGGCACTATCCATGATAATTCAAGATTAAAAATCTCAATAGTTATGAATTAAACATACCAGTCCTTTTTCAGACTAATATCCATACAATCTAACTTTATTAAAACTTCCACATTGGGTTATCATATTTAGGAATAAAACTTGTATATAGATTAATTTACTAATGACATTCAACAAATGTAAAATGTATTATTTACAACAGATATTAAATTCACAATTTGTAGATATTTTTCGTAATATCCTTACAGTATTGGAAACAATTATAAAAAGTGACTAAAATGGGTATTTTATGGAATTTTTTCCCCTCTATAGTATGAAAAAAGAACTGGGCCAGAGTACACTCATGAACTGATAGTTCACATTGTGATCGTCTGTCATAGAATTTAACAGACAGTAACACAAAAGCATAATGCCTATAAAGGTATAAACAGTCATAGTATTTCATGCAGTAGTGTAGAATACACTCTTGTCTCCCAGTACAGAAATAACAATGTGACCTACAAGTAGAAATAAAAGTTTTGGTTGGTGAAGGCTACTTCATGCAACAAACTTAGGTAAAATTTCATGTTTCAGTTGGAGTTGTATGGAAACTCTGATGAAGATACGTGAAACTAGTATTGTTGACAACAAAAGTGGTTAAGTTAGAAAACCAAACTCTACAAAAATGGTTAAGTAACTCAGAGGATGCTCTTTACATGTTACATAACAATTCAGTTGAGATCTTGCGAATGTCTTAGATTTAAGTGTAAGTGAATGTTACCTCCATTAACACATTATCATGAACAAGGTGGTCTCAGTGGATGTGTAGTTGCTCAAAACTGCTTTGAAGAGAAAACTATTCCAAAAGGCTGAAATGACCATCAGACTTCAAACAATTGGATTAGTAAAGCTGGAAAAGGTTGCTCTCTAAACATGAATCTCAATTTAAGTTGATTGGCAAAAATTAACAATAAGTTTTACTATTTTATGGCAGAGACAAGAATAGTATCTAGGTTACGTAAAACATCTACATCAAGGTATGTGGGGAACCAAAACAGTTGTGGTTCCACATCTCAGGTGGTTATCTACACAAAAATTGGTAGCACCCTTACAAGCACATCGAAATGAAATGATTTGGCTATAGTTCATAAATTACAAAACATCAACTCACCCTCATCAAGAGATCTGGATAACAAAACTGAAAGTTCACTTGAATCCTTAACTCCTTTTTCTGGCGAGTTTCCATTCAAAATGTTTTCATCATCATGTTCATCGACTGATATATTAAGTTCAAAACAGGAACTTGAATAAAGGTCATCCATTTGAGACAAGTTGAATTAAGATAGGCTCAACTCAACTGCACTCTGCAGACCTGAATTTTAAGTTTGCTTCCAATCAACTAAAATAACTCTAAAAATAAAACTATAGAAGTCTATTTCGCATTAAAATTTTAAATAATTATAAAGTTTTGTAGTTATCTTAAGTTTAATTGTCCTGTAGTTGTGTCACTATCACAGTATCAGCCACTGCTAGCTTTTTTGGTAATGATATTAGGTCTCATGGCACAGCACATCGTATGTCGCGTGGGCATACCAACATCGATTTGGTTTAGCTTAATACACAAGTTCAGTTATTTATGAAGTTTCCAATGCACTCTATTTCAGGCTCCAGATATTTCTACAACGATCACACTTTGACTGATTACAACTTACAGTTACAAGCACAT
Organism: Limulus polyphemus; assembly: GCF_000517525.1. NCBI lineage: Eukaryota > Metazoa > Arthropoda > Merostomata > Xiphosura > Limulidae > Limulus > Limulus polyphemus. Next base: position 53,694 of record NW_013669726.1, read on the forward strand.
CGGCCATTAATCGCGGTGTGTAACAACAGCCTTGCAAGTTATAAATATACAAGTTTTAGCCTAGTATTAATAGTAGTACTATAACAATAATAATCTAAGCTTACAAATATTTGATGTCGAAGGTAGGTTAACTAACGTTAGATTTCTGTAAGTGTTTTGGATAAAAACAAAACACGCGTCTACCTGATGTGTTCCGTAGTCGTTAAGCGCACATTGTTACATCAGTACGTGTGAAGCTCGAAAGCAACGTACAAATCGGTTCAAAAGTACGATTTTAGGGAGAAATTTCCAGACAAATTTAACTAGTGTTATAATATTAGTGTAAATATGCATACGATCCCACTAACTATTAGTTTTTAACAATAGCAACTATTATAACACTAAAGTAACTTCTACCAACAAAATTTCCTTTCCCAGAGGCTGGGTCGGTGGATGATTTCATAAACGTACGAATGGCATCAAAGGGCTATTTTACATGAACATGCGTCATGCCACATAACGATCGATATCTGTGAAACACGTGGGATTTTTTTTTTCAATTTGTCAGTTTGAAATTAGGAATCAATGTACCAGATAACGCATTATTAACACATGTTTAATATTATCATGTTTTAAAAAAGAAACACTCGAGGTCTGAAGTTATTTTTGGGTTGTCAATTTATTTAAAGATGAGCTAAAATTTAGGCATTAGGTACTTCTAATTTAGATATTTTCTAGTACCATGAAAGCTGAAAATAACATCTAAGCACACTTGTTTTAATTCGGATTAGCATATACAAGGTTGCTACTGCAACGCAAAAGTATTAAATCTATTTTTAAGTTATTTAAAACATAATAATTCAAATTGCAATAATAGTTATTCCAGTGATTTATTATACTTACAAATAAAATAACATATTCATAAGAGTAAAATATGTTCACGGCAGCTTGTGCACGATTTTATATCACTATGACGATATTTTTTCAAAATAAATTTTCCGACTCAAACAGACTTTCGTATCTCAAAGTGATATACATGCATACCATGATATTGTTACGTCTCCGTGTGTTAATTGATTTTTCC
>NW_013669726.1:55674-63061 GCF_000517525.1 Limulus polyphemus
AGTTTTTCTTCATTACCCATTTAAGCCGTCTCCAGCCATTATTAGTCTCAAAGTGGGTTCCTCGTCATCGAAATAATATAGTCTGCTTCCCCGTTGTTAGAATTGATTTCCTTTGGGTAAGAAATTTATTAGATTTCATTTTTCTATAGAACTGTAAAGCAAACTTGATCTAAATTCAGTCCTTTAATACCTATAAGCCTTATTTTAAAACTTGAATTTGAAATTTTATGGTAACGACCACTTTTTCTTGTTGTACGTGAGACTGCAACACATCTGACTGGCAAACGCTTAAAACGCACAATCGTATTCGATACACATGTTCTTAGGGTGTCTGCCAACTTTTAACATAAAAGTTGCTAGTAGTCGTCAAATTTATTTATTTTTTTGTCAACATTTTTGAAAACTCACTTTCATATGAATAATTAAATGCAGTTGTTTTTTAAAAAAATCTACTGCATGGACTTCTTTTCTCGTGCCACACACCGTGTACAAGCACTACTGATGATAAAAATAGATGTCTTCCCCAGAAGCCCAGCTGTAAGTCTGAAGATTTGTAGCACTAAAAACTAGGTCTCAATACACGTGGTGGACACAGCTTAGATTACCCACCGTGTAATTATGTGCTTAACAAATGAAAATACTTGCTGGCAGATCTTATCTTACAATGTGGTTTATGCTAAGTTTTCTTTAAATATTTGTTTGCATATTATTACGTAATGATGGCGCAACACGAAAAAAAATTATGAAAATTAAGGCCTCGGTAAAATCTGAAAAATTATTGTATTACAAAGAAAACTAGATTGTATGTAAGTACCAGAATAAGTGAATTATTTAAGTAGTGTATTATTCACTTCAGTGTCATTTAGTAGTTAGTGAGTTAGACAGTGAGTCAGTCAGCGTGTTTGTTACATAGATATGTATACAAATATAAAACTCGCTAACTCAATGCAGGGCGGCGATTTCTTGGTACGCCAGCGACACCTACACTTGGTTAATATAAACAATACAAGGATTGCATGTATTTTGGTTTCATAGAATTAGGATAATCTTGCAAAATTTAGATTATGTAAAGGTTAGACCAGTAATTCCCAATATGTTTTTCTGGGGAGGAAGGAGCTCGGCGGACCGCATAATGATAGTATAAACTGAAAAAAAAGTAATAAGCGCATACACGTCGCTATAACGTTAATATTAACCTCAAACTCTAATAACGGATTTCTTTTAAATCTGATCTTAATGTTCCATCGCAATAAAGCTCTCTTCTGCTTCTTCCATAAAGAAATCAGGTTTGTTTCTTTGTTGTTAAGCAATATAGCTAAAGAATGAGTTATCTGTGCTGTGCCCATCAAGAGTATCTAAGTGTTCAGACTTACCGCTGAGCCACTGGGGGGCATTTTCTAACTGTAACTAAAAGTTATAACGTAGCGTTTTAGACATTTCGTCTTAATTTATACATGTTTTTCTTTCCGTAATTATGAAATTTCTCCGAAGACCATTTGAAGTGAGCTCGCGGACCACAGTTTGGGAACCTCTAGGTTAGATTACTTTAATACTTCATTTACATATTCAAAATATATATTTTTAGAGGAGAGTTATTATTTGCTGCCTGCTCCACGTACACCGTTCGGCACTTCCAAAGCGAATGTAGGATTTAAGTATTAACCATATTGCATATAACATTTCAGAATAAATGTCACATCACATATAAAGTATAATTTATAAATGTATGAATATAATTGGTTTAGTTCATTTATGTTTTGAAGAAGTATTTTTTGAAAGCAATTTGTCTCGTGTAGAAATTTCCATGGTTCTACCGGCGTATCTTTAGATACGAGTTTTCAGTGGCTCTGGTGATTTGTACATAATTACTCTCTTGGCGCATCAGTTCAAATTCCAAAAAGAAGTGAACATCAACCAAAGGAATCAGGTGTTTCCCAATAAGTTGTTCCATAGTTTTCATCTGGAGAATATTTCCTAGTTTGTGAGATTCTGTTTTTATTTGGTTTTGTTTATCGTTGAACGTGTGTCATTTGAACCTTTTTTACTTTCGTACTTTACAACGATTTTTTCTTAGCCTAATCCCGTTATAAGACGATCTATACTACCTGATGAAGAGCGTCTTCCCAAAACGTCGTACAAAATAAACTAGTAAGAGTTTTTATTCAGACGTGTCAATTTAATCTTTATCTTTTATCCAAGTTTTTCTTCTCACGTCTTGCAGAACAACATTCATTCAAGAATACGAAGTTGAAACGCAGCGAACATATTCTGGTACATGTTGTTAGATGTAAGTTCTTGCGATGTAATGTTTGTATTCATTGTCCCAAAAGCGTCTTTTTTCTCTTTCTCTCGCTTGGTCAAGTGCAAATGAAATTAATATTTACTGATACAACTATTGTGTATCAAATTACTAGTGTATTATCCCATTGCTCTAAATTAAGTAAAATACTGTTATGCCAGTTATGGTCCTATGAAAAGGGAATTATTACCATAAAGATTCACTCTTTTACTGTCCCCAGGTGGGACAGCGGTAAGTCGTCGTATTTACAATGCTAAAATCAGGGGTCCAGTTTCCCTAGGTGGACACAACAGATAGCCCGATGTGGCTCTGCTATAAGAACACACAGTTTTATTACGTTCGTTTCACGATTATTCCTGTTCTTCACTGATTACTGTAGTACTGTTTTGTTTTGTTATCATGCACAAAGCTACACGAAGGGCTATCTGTGCTCTGCCCATCACGGGTATCGAAACCCGGTTTCTAGCAGTATACGTTCGCAGACATACCACTGGGGAGTATTGAGAAGTACTTAGAGTGGAGAGACAATTATACGATCGTCGGTCAACCATACTGTCTAATCAACCAGAAACACCTGCAAACACGTGATGAATTGCTTATGGTGTGTTTACGTTAAACCTTGGACATCATATAGGTGTGAAAACAAACTGAAAATGGGTAACTCATAGCAAACAAGTATCACGTGATACAGACAAGTGAAGATGGAGAATTTATTAAAATATTTCCTTTGAGAATGAATAAATCAGAGTTATGTAATATTAAAATTCGATTTATAGATATGCACCGATAATAAAATAATTAAATTAAATTTTGAGTGTAACTGTAAAATGTCGTGAATTGTGTAATTTTGACAACAGAGTCAGCGAAAAAACTATTTTTACTCCCCAGATAATAATAATAAAAATACTTTTATCTCAGCTAGCGTTTCACCAGAACAGCTGCGTAATTTAACCTACCGTGACCGAGAGTATGGCGAATAACTGAAAGAGAATTGTTTTAAATTTGACAAAAAGCTGGAAGTAGTAAAAAGACTAAAAAAGGGAAAATCTGTCTCTAAACTGGCTCTTGAGTCCAACGATTAAGTAAAAAAAAAAAGGCTGTAACGATTAATGATACGAAAAGGGTCTCGGGGAGTCCAATGATTAGGTAAAAAGGCTGTAACGTTTAATGAACAATTGGAAAGTGATCAGTTTTTTTTTCTTTCAAGCCAGATCCGTGTGGCTTAAAAGATTTCTCCATTGGCATAGCATCAGATAGTTGAGTGTTCAGCGTCAATCTTTCTTTGCTCACCTTTTAACCTGGCGAGCTTTTCTCTCGCCTAGAGGCAAGATTCTAGTGCTTTCTAGTAAGTCCCGTTTCACCACAGTTGTGAACAATTTATCTACTGATTTCCTCTCGTAACAAGCGTGCAGTAAAGTCGGCTTTAAAGTTATCAGCAGAGATGTTAATTGCAGACATTTTCTAACTTCCCTTGTTTAAGGCAAAGAGTAAGGATCTTAAAATAAATTCGAATAGTACCTACCAAACGACTTGAGCATTCTCCAGGCACGTTCCCTAAAGTTTATTGCCAAACGATCCACCACTAAAACAGCGAATATAATACAACTGCTGCGACTTGGAAGAAGGCAGACGACCTCGTCTACGCTGAGGGAGACCTCTCTCTCCGACCGACCATGGACACCGACACAAACAAAACACGGACAAGGCCAACTATGAAGACCCGGACCAACGTACAGGATTAACAACCCCAGCTGAGGAACTACTGACAAAAAAAGATAATTTATGTAAGTCTGGCGTGGGTGAACCTGATCCTAATAAGCCTAATGCAAGCCTAAAAGGATTAATTTATTTCGCAAAAGAAGATTTAACTAAAAGTAGAGCTAAAAAGAAAAGAAAAATTTCAAAATCACCCTTAGTTAATAACGAAACCGAAAATAGTGATGCTGAGGCTGACACTATCAACGGCGATAATGAACAGGAAAGTAACGTAAGCAAACCTATTAAACCCTTGGATTTTGAACAAACATCGAACACAAAACACTACATGATGATGAAGAGGGCTTTACCTTAGTAAAATCAAAGAAACAAAAGCAAAGTGATAAACAAACACAAAGCGCAACAAAAAATTGTTACGTTAATTGATTTCCCGTAAATTCGTTCTGACGAAACTTTAGCGACACAAGTCCTTACTTAATAAAACTGGTTTATTCTTTCCGAATATGACTTTACGATACACTTAATTTCAACAATCACGCTAAAACAAACGCTATAACAACGAACGTGCTCAACTTCAATAATACTCTCTGACTGCAGATCAATTACTCACTGTCTACACACACATTGTCACGTCACGCCGTGACCATCTTATATATACCAGACCACCCCCACCCCAATCTAGTAAATGCTAGAACACTCCCGAAGGAACGGGATAGTTCTAGAAAGCAGGTGGCGTGACACTAGTCACGTGACCTCGCTGAAGCAACAAAATTAACAACAACACAAAACAGACAGCCAAACACCATCACAGGCAATCATAATTCAAGGAATCCCCGGACAATTTAATCAATCACAGCTAGCTAAGGAAATACATCGGTGCAAACCGAAAGTAAAGATAACAAGCATCAACGACTACCCAGGGGCGGTGTTCTCGTTCGAGGTCAAGAACCCGCAGACCTGAATAAACTACTCCAGACATGGCCTGAAGACGCATTTAACACAAATGCAATAACCATACAACTTTCGGGAGCAAGGACACAACCCAGGTCATTCGTGATCAGGGGAGTGCACTACTCCATAAACACAGAAGACATACAAGACATGCTACACACACAAGAAATAAAAGTCACTAAAGTAGAAAGAATCGTATCAAACATCACAAAAATAAAACCAACAAACCTAGTAAAAGTATACGTAGATAATACACAGGATATCACACATTACATTAACAATGGTATCATTATGTGGTACCAAAGATACACAGTAGAACAGACAAAGACACCAGCCATAGTGGTAACTCAATGCTACCATTGCCAAAGATTTGGACATGTAGCAGCTGCTTGCCAAGCAACTCCAAGATGTGTTGGCTGTGGAGAGAACCATCACATTACACAATGCCAGAAACAACACCCAGAACCAAAATGCTGCAACTGTGGAGAAAACCACACAGCCAACTACAAGGGCTGCCAAAAAATACAAAAACATTAAGACCAAAATTTATGAAATTAAAAACCCAAATGCCCAAACACAAAAGCAACCCCAACCAACACACACAATAACAAGAAAGACGTTACTTCCAACACCACAAACACAAAAAACAACATATGCAGCTGCAGTCACCAACACAATCACGAAACAGAGTGAAAGAGAATATATCAATGAAACACACAATGACACCACCCCAGAAAACTCCAGAATAGCACAGAATAAGACAAAAACTAAACAAAATGAAACCAACAATGACATGCCAATCACGAATATCCTAAAAACAATAGCATTGGAATCTATAAACGAACTCAACAACCCATCCAGAACAGACGACTGTATAAAAATCCTCATGAAAATAATAAGCAACAATCTCACATCATTCCTTCCGGCAATCCTAAGGACATTAACTAGCGCATTACTAAATTAAATACACAGTGGCACATGTCAACATCCAAGGTGCACTTGCTTCCAAGAAACATGAGATTGAAGATTTAACAAACACCATAAAACCGGATATACTAATAATTAGTGAAACTATGTTATATAATTTAGACAGATTTAAAATCAAAGGTTACTCAACTATAAGAAGTGATAGAATAAATAGTAGAGACCTCAACAGAGGTATACTAATATTATATAAAACGAACATGATTGTTTCAAAAGTGGATATAATAACCACAAATGAATGTATCACCATAGATGTCATCACTGAAAATAACACAAAAGTAACGGTAGCAGGCATTTACTGCTCACCGAGTAAAACCATAGATATAAAATTGTTGAGTAACCTATATAGCCATAACAAAAACCTAATAATAGCAGGAGATTTAAATAGTAAACATAAAATATTTAATTGCAAGACAACTAACGCTAATGGAATTTTATTAACGGATTATCTAAACAGTACAAATACAGTCCTACTAAATGATGCCACACGACACATATATCAGACGCATATGGCACTAGTGATATACTGGATCTATGCCTATGTTCGTTTAATATGAGTCGAACATTCAAACAATTTCAAGTCGGACAAAACATAGACAGTGACCATTTACCGGTCTGGTGTATTTTCAGTCTCACCCCCAAACTAATAAATCAATAGAAACAGATAAATTCAATCACAAGAAAGCAAATTGGACTCATTATAAAATAATCATAGACAATATGTTACCAACAACAAAAGTTTGTGAAGCCGCTGAAGCATCCGAAATAGATGCATACTGTCATACAATCACCGAGTGTCTACAAACAGCAGCTCAACAGACAATACCTAAACAAAAACTACCAAAAATAATACAAACATGGAAGCCTCAAAAGCAAATCATAGACATGATAAAAGAAAGAAGGAAATTACGCAGACAATTCATGCAAACCAGAGATCCAACTCTTAAACACAAATAAACACTATACGAAATAAAATACGAAACGAAGTCCGACAACAAAAGCAAGACAGCTGGGACAATTTTTGTTCTCAACTAAATGATAAAACTGATCCAAAACAATTCTGGAATCATCTCAAAAGATATACTAATGCAGGAAACAACAATAGTAATTACCCACCCCTAGAAACACAAAACAAAACAGCATACACTAACTCAGAAAAAGCCAAAATTTTCAAAGAACACCTACAAAACACATTCAAAACACACAATGAACCGGACATGAACGAACATTTTTACAATAAAGTAAATAATTACATCAAACAAAACATAGTTATGTACACACCTAAATTTCCAGTAAACACAAACATAAATATCAAATCAACTGAAATAGAAAACCCAGTCACATATCTGCTAATTAAAACAATAACTGAAACAGAAGTACATAAAGCTATAAAAACTACCAAAAACAAAGCACCAGGTGAAGATGGACTACAGGCCA
>NW_013669726.1:63871-76840 GCF_000517525.1 Limulus polyphemus
GAACCTACTCTGAGGCATTTCGCCCAGAGGCAGGCGTACCCCAAGGAGGAGTAGTTAGCCCTATTCTATTCATCATGTATGTAAGTAACATGCCTTTAAAAGATCCAAATCACGGTTGTGCATCACAATTCGCAGACGATGTGGCGATCTGGAAAAGTGCCCCCACCCCATCCATAGCAACAACTAATCTACAGCCAGTTTTAAATAATATAGAAGAGTATTGTCAGAAATATAGAATAAAAATAAACGCCCCGAAAAATCAATTACTTACCTTCTCCAGACTAACAAAACATCACAAAGACCCACCCAAACTATATATGTATGGAACACTTACCCAGACCTCCACATCAGCAAAATTCCTAGGACTAACGTTTGACCAAAAATTAACGTGGGTCAAACATACAAATAACATTTTAACAAAAATCTGGAAACGTACAAATTATGCAAGTAGTCTAATAGGCAAAACTCAGGGAACATCACCCGATAACATTATTAAAATATACAAAACATACATTCGACCAATAATAGAATATGCCAGTCCGGCATGGATAAACACAGTTCCTAAGCACATAAACAAACTACAAAGAAAGAAAACACACTAATCACCTCTGCATACAGAGTCCCCCATAGCACCTCATCAAAATTTATGCACAGATACGCAAAAATACAAACAGTAGCCGATAGACTCTTGCATAATACTATAAATTACTTTAAGAAAAATTGGCAAAAGAACGACCTACTTTGTGAACTCGACCGTTATTACATACATGATGGAAGTAGACCTAAATACCTCTCGCCGGTTAACATTTATTTTAAAATGAAGGATGTGATCAACCCCACACTAGTTAGAGACCAAAAATAATATATTTAAAAGGGTATTACATGTAAAATATGTTCGATTAGTCTCTAACTAGTGAAATGTGTAATTTGCATTATGGACTTGTATAAGCAATGCAAAACACAGACTGTGACTGTGATACATACATGGGCATTGCCCTGACAGGGGTCGGAGCAAGTGCGGTTTACTCCGACCCTCTTGTAGTATTAACACTCCACATTCACGGACGACCTACCATGGTTCGGAAGGGAGGAAGAGGTCTCAGAGCACCCGACCCTCCTAGGTCACAAAGACCTAAATTCCTATCAGGAGAGAGAGACGCTGCTTGTTTGCTCTAATGTCACTGACTCATGCAAACTGCGACTTGCTCTGGTGAGAAAAGCAAGAAACCCACAATGTTTCGAAAACATAAACCAAAATGTCCTGCCTGTCACTTGTCTTTAAAAAAAATAAAAATGCGTGGATTGATGCAGCTCTCTTTACGTTCCCGTTTTTCGACGTTTTAGTATTAGCTGTGAAGATGTATCATATTCATCCTTTTGAATGGACATAAGTGCTATTTTGCTTTTCGATAACCCAACTTCAGAACAGCTACAGACTTCCGACGGTATTATTAAATGTGTTTTCTTCGAAACAAATGTTACCTCTCTTACTCAGCTTTTAGATCTGGGGATTTCAAAGAGTATGAAATAAAGTTACAGAAATTCTCTGCTCAGACGTTTGTTTTGTGATGAGATTGAGTCTACTGTCACGGTGTTTTGGAAAAGACTGATTGTCAAAGCTCTGTAGTTTTATATTCTTCTTATTATAAAGGTGGTCGATTATGTGTTTGTATCTGTCACCCAGAGTTCGCGGGCTCGATTACTGTAATTTTTGGTGTCGTAAGTGGAAACTGTCTGACCATTCACATGAGCTGTAATGTTTTAGAGTTTTTTCCAAGAAGGGAGTTAAAAACATTTGAAATAGTGAGCATTTTTACTTTTTTTTATAGACTTTTGGCTTCCATCACCCAGAGTTGCTGGCTCGATTACCGTATTTTGTTGTTGTGATATAATGGAAACTGTCCGACATGGGCTATCTTGTTTTAGGATTCTTGTTCGAAAAGGGAAATATACCCTGAAATAGAGTACATTTCTACCTTTTATATTTACACTTTTGGTTTAGCATTTAAAGGCACAAGACAAGTACTTAATCAGTGAAACGAGACAATTATTATTTTCTACAAAACAGGTTATGCAATTAGCATCTAATGAGGTCGTTAGAAATTTAATAACAAAAGAAGGAAGGGAAAAATCATCAAACACTGTCCTTTAAACAACTTATGCTTCCTGTAACAGGTATCCTCAACTAGTAAAGTTAAAGAATAGATTACAAGCAATATATCATCAGTGAGTACTTGACAGGGGTGGATCCAGGATTTTCTTAAAGGGGGATCCAAAATGTGTTAACTTATAATTGCTATCATAAGATAGTAGAACTATGGGTCACCATTTTTATTTAGTTTCGTCATAAATTTAGAAATCTTTGTGTTATTAATAAAACAGAAGTATCAAAGCATTTTACATTTAGTTCAACCAAATGATTTATTAAACAAAAAATAATTTGTACATTGTAACATATTTGAGCACAAAATCATAAGAATTAATATATGTCATTTCATTAATGATGAGAGAAAATCAAATTAATATTTATAAAAATCTTTCAAACATTTGAACACAATGTTTTAGTGACTCTTTAGTAACAAAAACACCCAGAGAATGACCTGCGTTTGTGCTTATTTATGAATATTTGGCACACTACTCCTAAATCATTGTTCATCACATTATTCATGTTTAATAGGGCGAGTCCAGCAAGACGTTCTTCACCATGTTGCTTTTTAGGAACGTCTTGAATTTACGTAGCCATGAAAAAGAATGTTCAGCCTCACAGATGCCAACAAGAACAGTACATTCAAGCCGGATTAATGTTCCGCATGTTGAAGACAATATTTCTTCTATTCCTTTACTACTTCTGCTTGTAGTGATGATGGTTAACGCAAGTCTTGCTCCCTGAACATAAGCCCATCCACTACCTGCTGTAAACGACTGTCCTTGGTGTCTACAATTACTTCAGGAAGAAGAGCAAGAATTTTTCCACCATGTCAACTTTCTATGTTAAACCGATGTTTCATCTCTATAGATAAATAGTCACAGAAAGGGATGGCAACATTTATCAGGTAATATTCCTTGACAGAAATGCTTGGTGTATTTGAATGATGGATTCTGGTGCCGAAATATTAGTGCCAACCAGTGTTGCCAGTCGCACTGCATCATCAAACCATATACTAAATTACTCATTTATATCATTTATCAGTATAATTATTCACTCACGTATTTGGTCTATCATTCTTATGTAAGCGTGATAGATATCTAGGTCACGTTTTTGAAGTTTAGCAGCAATTGGCTTGACACTCTCCAAAGCAGTTTTGGCAACAAGAAATGCAATAATATTTTTTGATGATGTGAGGCTCTTGAGAAGTCCTTTTGCTTTTATTCCGGTTTCTAATTTGTAAGAAACTATAGACTTTGTATCTGGACATCACAAACATCTAAATTGAACCAAAGCTGCATTCAACATACCACATTACACATAAATATAGTGATTTCGGAATTTTGTTTCAATATTTACACTTAAATTAAGATATTAACTAAGGTATAAAACTAAAATTTGAATTGTATTCTACAATCTGATACCAAACTTATTGACATACATTCATAAAATAATAATTCAATTAAATTTTGAATGTAAGTCCACAAACGTGATGACATGTCCTCTGACCCCTAACCTAAGTACAACCCGTCGCGATAGAGTTAACCACTGTCTTCATATTCTTGATTTTCTTTTATTTTTCTGTCTCTTTACTTCAATCTTCTGCCTCTTTCTCCTTGACAATATTTCTACCATTTTATTTCTAGCAAATGTTTGACCTGGCTTTGTGCACTTGTTGTTATCTTAAAGGTGTATTTTGACTTTATTTTTAATAAAATAATCCCACTCCTACCATCAGTTTTGTAACGATTTCTGTTGTTGAGCGAATTCTTTTGAGCTATATGATAAAAAGAAGAATGCATTCTAGTTCAATTAACGATAACGAAAGTGTTTTATTTCTTTGTCAACTTGTACAAATTCTGTCAGGCCTCTCTTTGCAAATAAATGTTACAGTATAAATTCCACTTACTTATTTCTTTGTACACGCAGTACTTCACTTATCTCTACTACTTTGTGGATCTTGTCTTCAACCAAATTTATCTTTAATTTTCTTTAAATATTATGCCCCTTTCTTTGAACTTCCCTATTAAATTCCTGTTTCTTGATTATCTTCCAATTTTATGGAAATTTCTTTTTGGTATTTTTTAATTTTCTATCTTTTTATTCTAATTTTTTATCTGTGTCTCTGATCTGAGGGAGAAGGACCAGATACAAAAGTTCAGTCTATAGTATCGTCTTATTTACACTGCTGGTCGTGGATCCGAGGGAGCCAGAACCCGAGACAGAAGTTTAGTCTAAAGTATCGTCTTATTAAACACTGCTGGTCGTGCACATTTTATGTTATCTTCAAGCTAGTTCAGTTCATGCCATTTTAATCTCGTCTTTTCATCCTGGAAGACATTTAATACAACTGCGTGTGGAGCATAAAATAAACAGTACTTGTTTGTGTTCATCAAACTTGTTCCTACTTCTCTTCTGTACTTGTTCTCATATTAATATTCCATCCAACTAAATCTTCGAATTTCTTGTTATGCAGCGTAGTTTGTCTGTGAGCAGTTATGTCTCTAAACCAGAAATAACACAGTGTAAATGTATTGTTACGATAGCGGAAGTCGCGTGACGCTGGGAGCATGCGCGCTGGAGTTTCTGGAAGGATCATGAATTATCGGGGAGGCCCGAGTTTGTTCGAGGCGCCCTCTTTTTTAGTATACAAGCCTGGCGAGAAAAACCAGCGCAATTGCATAGATAGATAGATAGATAATTGAGTCAAGCGAACGCTAGTGACGGTAATATAAAGTGTGTTTTGTTATCGAGATTGCAAACGTATTGACTGTGGAAATTCTGTGTATTACAAAGTTGTATCGAGAAAGAATAAACTAGTTTTATTTAAGAAAGGACTTGTATCACTGTAGTTCCTTGGAAAGAATTTATACCGGAAACTAACAAACGAGCAGATAGGTAACAGTATTAATATGATTAGGTGGGTTGTTAAAAAGTGCCTGTAGCCTAGTTGGTAAAGCACTTGCCTGTTATGAATACTATATATATGGAGAGAGTTTTGTTTGTATTTAAGCACAAAGCTATACAATGGGCTATCTGTGCTCTGTTCACCACTGTATCACTAGGGGCATTTGGAGTGGTATTAAATTGTTTGAATCTCCTCCAAGAAATGAGTAATCCTACTTTATATTGAGCAAGTATCAAATCAGCTTTAAATCATTTTAACCACCTCAGAAAAAAATGCGTAATTTCAGTATATACAAAGAGAACAGATTATAATCAGCTTTAATTTGTTTAGTCCACATTCATATTTGCATTAGTCCTGTGTAGATACGATGATGGGAAAAGCCTTTTTGGCCACTTCAAAAAACGAGTTACTTCAATATAAAATGAAAAAACTGGCTGGAGATACTGTAGACATTATTTACTCAAACTACAAACCCCTATTATGGCTCCACGCTCTTACCTAGAATTACATTTGGTGGATTCAAAATGGAGATTTGTAGTTTGAGTAAATAATGTCGACAGTGTCCCCAGTCTTGTTCCCTTACTTTTTACGATCCTTATTTGCAGGTTTTTAAATTCACTATTTTTTACTTATCATGCTTGCTAGCTTTTTTCATGCTAAATTATGGGCAAAGGATTACTTGATATGATAGCTAACTTTTTATATTGTAATGGTAATAAACATAGCTAGTAGCTAGCTGATATGGTTCATGATGATTTACTCTAGTTATTGACTATTTGATCGCATTAGTTCAAGATGTAAAAATGTTGATTTGCAGCTGGAGATTGTCATGGAGATTTATTTGAGAATGTAGTAAGCATTTACAGTTTCTGTGTATTTAAATTCTATATATATAATACGTAGCAATGAGTTTGTTTATTATTTTAAATTTTGCGCAAAGCAGCACGAGGGATTTATGCACTAGCCATCCCTAAGTTAGCACTGAAAGACTAGAGGAAAGGCAGCTAGTCATCACCACCCATCACTAACTTTTGGGCTACTCCTTTACGAACAAATAGTGGGATTGACTGGTACATTATAACGCTCCCATAGCTGAAAGGACGAGCATGTTTGTTGGGACAGGAATTCGAATCTGCAACCCTCAGATTGTGAGTCAAGTGTCCTAACCAACTGGTCATACCAAGCCCATAGCAATGGATAAATATATGCCTAAACTAAAACAAAACCTTAACTAAGCACATAAAATTTTACCAGTAGAAAAGCAGGCTTTTCAAATACAACATATACATTCAAAACGTCACTTTAAACAAACTTTCGTATCTTTTAAAGTAATTATTCTAAGAATTGATTTTTTTACTTCTTCACTTATATAGGGGTTGGTTCTCTGATTCTATAGTGTGCAAAAAATTGAGAATCTACATGTTACAGTCATCTATTATTGGCTGATAATTCCTGTTTCACCCTGTAATTAATATATTTTTAAGAAAGCTAACTTCAAGGTGTAATAACATCACTTACACTAGAATTATATATATTCTAGCTTTTGTAAAATATAGATGAAACAAACCGACTTTTCAATACCCTTGCGATCTTTGAAGTACATTATTTAGTATTCTACAAAAGGTGTGGGTGCAATATACCAAACCGTTTTGTTGCAGACTGGCAAGATAATAATAAATATTATTACAAATGGGCCGTTTTGAGCTGATTTTCTTTTCCTTGCAAGTCTAACATGCGTGCTTTTTTTGTGCATTTTACTATGTGTACAGCCTTAGCAGTCAGTTGTAAAGGTTTTAAAATGTTGTTCGAACTGAATGTTTACGTGTTTAAGGTGCTTTTTCCTCAAATGTTCTATTAGGGATTAGTGTCATTCTTTGCGATCCCTATTATGAACTACTATGATGGAGTGAAATCAAATCACCTTTAAATCGTTTTAGCCACCATCAAAACATCCTTATATCATCTGAGTAATAACAACGATGGAGAAAAGTCTTTTTGTTGTTTTAACCTCAGAAGAAATGTATAAACTCAGTACATATACATAGAACAGGTAAAATGAAGTCCTGTACACTGACACCATACTTTCTTCCATCATCGAGGTTTTCATGAATTAGTTAAGTTACTGTAATAATTCAAAAAGCACTTACCTTAAAAGAAATGTGTGAATTGCATATATTGGGAAATGTGAACTGTCTATAAAGACATTAATAGCAACAACCATGCATGGATTTTCACAATTTATTTTACTGTCAAATTGAAATTATAAAACTTGTAGCATAAGAAAGAAGAATCACTGAAAAGATAACCAAAAGCACTCATTTTTTTAAATAAAGTTCACTAAGCAACAAGGAATTAATAAATAATCTATAATTATGAGACTTGGTAATTTAGTGGATTTTAGTGATTTTCAGTTAAATCTAATCAAGAGTTTACATTAGCTCATATATTTGTTAAGGATGAAAAAAGAATCATTACTTATAAATAGTTTGGGGATTACCATTGTGTTCAAAGCAGACGGGTTTCTAGGACAAGCAAAATACAGAGGGAGAATTGCTAGGCGTGACGTCATAGTTCCACGAAGTAGAACCAGACGACGCTGGTGGCATGACAACGAAAGTTGTTCAGACAGCTTGTTGCTAGGGCCATGTTAAACTGCCATGACGGGTAGAAGTGTACCAGAAGATACATTTGTGTGATGTAGATCATCATAACATTTTAGCAACAAAGTCTTAAAACTAATAACTTAATCAAATTTCATAAACATGTGTTTAGAGTTTCGTTTTATAAATAAATCATTAAATACAATTTACAAAGGCTGAAAGTCTCGTACGGCTGCATGCAGGTCTCAACTTATGTTATTGTTTTCATTTATATATACACATATATATATATATATGTATTAGATCTGTTTTATAAAGATGGTCAATGTTACTAAGCATTGTATACAAATTTCAACTTACATTTAGTTGTGTATGTTTTACAAATATGTTTCTATACTTCCATAGGACATCACACAGGTTTCAACATGTCTCATCTTATTTTTCATTTACTTGTGTTTCTATAGGAAGATAACATTACTTAATATTTTTTATAAATATTGAACAATACAGCTGATTGCTTTTGTACGATTTAGTACACATTTAACATATAGTTATTATAATTTTAGTTTCTATATTCAAGCATACTTTTTACAATTATGTCGTGGAAAGAACACTTATTTAAATATCATGCAGTAATTTCATATAAATGTTTGCACTTTCACTAGCTTCACTTTATGTTATCCATATAAATATTCTTGACAAAATATTTTGATTTGTGATATTGGACAAAAAATACACAGCCGATTTTGATTTAACATACTGATTATAGAGTAGTTTCTATATTCAAGCATACTTTTTACAATTATTGTCCTGAAAAGAATGCTTATTTGAATATCATACACTTTCACTAATTTGCCTTTATCCATATAACTACGTTCTTGACAAAATATGTTATTTCACTTACGTACGTTTTTTATAGTGTTTCTATGGGCCAAAGATGTTATCAGTACTAAGGATATTGTTACTTTAGGCAGACAATGGTACATAAGACACCTGCTGTTTCACTTTCACAAATCAACCAGACAACTATTATAACATACTGTACATATTATCTAGTATTTTAATGAGGCAGATATTATAACCAACAGTTTACTTTCCTTACTTTTATTGTCATGGAAAGGACGCTACAACTAAATATAACAAATGAATGATGTACTGTTTATCCATATATTTTCTATAGAACATTCACTGGAAGATTAAATTTTTTCAATAGACTTTGAGACTATCTGATATCAAGACCACCGTTTGCTGGGAAATATCACACACACACAAACGGTGTTGGCAGCAACAGCTCGATAAACTTTGCTACTAGGAAATACATAGGTTGTCATACACACATACAGATAGTGTTACTAAGAGTAGTGTTTCTATAAATGGAGCATGATCAGCTCATTGTCTCAGTGTGTCAACAAGGTCTAACATGTAAAACTATTGATTTAACATAATAAATATTTCTGGACACAATATTTCTTTTTAACACTTAATTAATTTGCTCACAATAAAGATTTTACAATCTGATCTACATAAAAAGACATGATTTCTGTATCTTTCATTTAAACTTACTAGTTTTCTAAATGAACATAGGACCATGTGATTATTTCAAAGATTTTCGTTAGCATGAATTATACAATTCAGTGTTCATACATAAAATTCATGTTTCATCATATCCCAATATGCTATCATACATACTGTGCATTATAGTTTATAATTTTATTGGTTTAGCTTTCAGAAAACTTATGTTAATTAAAACTCAGTATGTAAGATTTTGTATGGTTTAAAAAACCATAGTGAACAATTGGTCAAAAGTTCAGTTTATTCATGTAATGTTATAGTTTCCATAGATTCAGAAAATATAATTAAAGGATACGAAACAATATTACAGTAACAACTAAAATCAGTGTTGCTATATATCAGAAAATGTCCTGAAAAGGATGCTTATTTTCATGTTTAGCTTTAAACGTCAGTTGAGTTTAAAGGATCTATGTAAATAACATTACCTGTTGTTACCACTTTGTCTAGAGCTTGTTTCATACTAACTGTATATAATCTATACATTTGTTTGGTTTCTTTCAGCCTTTTCCTGACATAAGTCACACATTTGATATTCAAGACCACTGACCAGCTCGATAAACTATGGTTTTAGAAGATATACAGGGCAGGACATCAAGTTTACACACATATTAAAAACATACAAAAACATTTATTAAAATTTCAAGATAAACTAATATACTATAAACATCTTAGTTTATTACATACTGTGTTAGTTTCATACTTTTGTATATCATACTCATATTACTATTTCAGTTAGAGTTTATATTTTTCATTTGTGTACACAAACACTGAATTTATCACGAGACATTTTGACATAGATTGGAATCAATGTTATAGTAACATATTATTTTTTTACACTTATACAAAGAACATCAAATGTTGTTCATTTGTCAATTACAATTGGTGTTCAATCTCAAATGTAGCAGATCTTGTACAAGTACACTCAAAGCTTAACTAAAGATAAAAAATTAGATAAACATTTGTCTAGCTTAACCTTTCTTGATGAAGTTGAGAGACAAAAGAAATGAAGATTTATGACAGTTACTAAAACATATACGAGACACAATCTTCTATTTATCTAGATATACTTGAAAATTCATAAATAATACACCATTAACAGTTAGTCTCACTAAGGAAGATATATATAAATCTAAAAAATCAGACGACAATAATGGTGATGTTTACTCTAAGTATAAAAAGCAAAACATTTTTCATCAGTATAGGTGATATGTGCAATAATAGCTTTTTCTTTCTCAGGATTTGATGGTCTTAAAAAGAACCTTTAACTTTCATGTGTTTAAACAAAACCATTTTTCTTCTTCAGAAGAAGAATAGCCTTCATCTTCACTATCTTCATTTGAAATATATTATGTCTATTTTGTATAATACCAAATATTTTCAAAATGTACAATCATGTGATAATCATCTCTGTACTAATAATTTTTTGAGTGCCCTATTTGTTTTGTTTATGGAAATGTGTTTTATTTAGGCAGTCATATGACTGAACATTTAAATATTCCCCAATTACTACTTCACTGGGTCATTAGTATTATACAAAATAGACATAATATATTTCAAATTAGTATTCGTAGTTTTATGAATAAACTTCTCAGTATGTGTGATAACTGTCATATTTTGATATTGTGATTGTACACTGAAACAACTAGCAACAATTATAATGTGACCAGAAGCTTGCTAATATTTAAAAATAAAAATTAGACTATTTGTTGTAGACTTAACTTGTGACTGAAATTATATTGAAAGTCTATTGAAGAAGAAATTTTAATCTTCAAGTGAATGTTCTATGCTAGCTATCCCTAGACTAGAGGGAAGGCAGCTAGTCATCACCACCCACTGCCAACTCTTGGGCTACTCTTTTACCAACAAATAGTGGGATTGATTGGAACTTTATAATACCCCCATGGCTGAAAGGGCAAACATGTTTGGTGGGACAGGGATTCAAACCTGCGACCCTCAGATTGCAAGTCAAGTGCCCTAACCACCAGTTAATACTCTATAGAAAATGTATGGATAAACAGTAATTCCTTCATTTATTATATTTAGTTGTAGTAAAATCAGCGTCCTTTCCAGGACAATAAATGTATGTAAAGTAAACTATTGGTTATAATAACTGCCTCATTAAAATACTAGGTAATATTTAGGTTATAATAGTTGTCTCGTTGATTTGTGAAAGTGAAACAGCAGGTATCCTATGGAACATTGTCTGCCTAAAGTAAAACTATCCTTAGTACTGATAACATCTTTGGCCCATAGAATACGTAAGTGAAATGACATACTTTGTCAAGAACATAGTTATATGGATAAAGGCTAATTAGTAAAAGTGCATGATATTTAAATAAGCGTCTTTTTCAGGACAATAATTGTAAAAAGTATACTTAAATATAGAAACTACTCTATAATCAGTATGTTAAATCAAAATCGGCTGTGTATTTTTTGTCCAATATCACAAGAAACAAGAAATTGAAATATTTTGTCATGAATATATTTATATGGATAATATAAAGTGAAGCTAGTGAAAGTGCAAGCATTTATATGAAATTACTGCATGATATTTAAATAAGTGTTCTTTTCAGGACATAATTGTAAAAATATGCATAAATATAGAAACTAAAACTATAATCACTATATGTTAAATGTGTACTAAATTGCACAAAAGCAATCAGCTGTATTGTTCAATATTTATAAAAGAATATTAAGTAACGTTATCTTCCTATAGAAACACAAGTAAATGAAAAATAAGATGAGACATGTTGAAACCTGTGTGATGTCCTATGGAAGTATAGAAACATATTTGTAAAACATACACAACTAAATGTAAGTTGAAATTTGTATACAATGCTTAGTAACATTGCCCATCTTTATAAAACAGATCTAATACATATATATATATATATAAATAAAAACAGTAACATAAGTTGAGACCTGTATGCAGCCCTACATGACTGTCAACCTTTGTAAGTTGTATTGAATGACATATTTATAAAGTGAGACTGAAACACATCGTTATGAAATTAATTATTAGTTTTAAGACTTGGTTACTATAATGTTATGTTGATCTACATCATACGAATGTGTCTTCAGGTGCCACTTTCTGGATAATCTCTGCCTGTCGTGGTAGCCTAATAACATGCCCCTTGCAACATGCTCTCTAGACAAATTCTCTTGTCATTTCCGTCTATCATTGCACCAGCGCCTTCTGGTGTCACTTCGTGGAATTATGATGTCATCATCTCTACCCCCCCCCCTGGACACAGGGGTAACCCTCTAACTACTCCTATAATAAAAATAACATGATTGTGCATTGATCTTTTGTTCATTAAAACACTAGTTCATACAAAGAACATTTTTTCTCATCAATTAGAATTTAGAAAATGTTACACTACTTCCTGCTCACCATAGATATTGCTAGTTTATGCACTGTAAAGAATCTCTGGTTAGTTAACACACATTTCATTTTAATTATACTTTATTGTTTCTGGATACAACCTTTGTTTTCAACTACACACACATACATATACACCTGGAAAAAAGTTAAGCACCCCCAAATATTTTTCAGCATTGCTTATTGAAAATAAGGTTTAATTTTCATGATGTTGAGCAATGTTCATAATTTCAAACATAATTAAAAGGATGTGAGCGTTCAGGTGTGACATTTAAATCAGGCGCGTTTTTTTCTCCACGTGCAACTTGCTCCCTTCTTCACGTCCAATATGCCCTATTTTCTCGTGCATCAAATCCGTATT
>NW_013669726.1:77808-88972 GCF_000517525.1 Limulus polyphemus
GTATATATATATTCATCCAAATTGCAGTTTCCAACTAATGGCACATTTTGTTCGAATCATTATTTTATTGAGATAGGGCCTGGTGGTTAGAGAGTTTGACTCCCAATTTGTGGGTCGTGAGTTCATATTCCCATCACTGAACATGTTCGCCCCTTTCAGCCATGGGGGCATTATAATGTGAGAGTCAATCCCACTATTCGTTTTTAAAAGAGTAGCTTAAGAGTTAGCAGTGGGTGATGCTGAATAGCTATTTTCTCTCTAGTCTATGCTAAATTAAGTACGGATAGCGCAGACAGCCCTCAAGTAGCTTTGCACTAATTTAATCCAAACCAAACTAAAAACGTGTTTTAGCAACACGTTCACCATGCTCAGCTAAACGTTTTTAGCCACAGCTAATACAATGACTCAGAATTTTTTTTTCAAGTACAAACTTTTAGCTCGTGGCTTCATCTCTTGACCCATTTGAGATCTAATTACAGCCTGGGCTATTGAGGATTCCCTCTTATTGTTGAAATCAAATTTGATCGATTCTGTAGCCTAAATAACTGGCTGTGCATAAATATAAACAAACTCTAAAGTAATAACTGTTTTGCTGTCCTGTAATGTTACAAACTTCAACTCTGTTATATCAGGTTTTACTTCTGCAGTCATATGCATAGCAGTTAGAATGTATCCTTCGACTCAATATATGTGCGTGATGAAGTAATATTTAAAGAACCCAAAATTGCTATTTCTTTCTACATAATATTAATCACAGCTAGCCTCCAATTAGCAATAAAGGAAACAAAAACTACATCGTGATTGTTGGGGCCATTCCGCACTGCATCGTATGTTCCTTTTCCAAATGCTTGGTAAAGTAAGTTGAACATAACCAACAGGCTGCTTAAAATTTAGTATTCTATACATAGCATTTTATGGGTTTTTATCTTATCCACCTGTTAACCAACCATGTGGCTTGAGGTAACTTTGAGCATGTAGCACTAGTTGGAGTTGATACTTTCTTTTTTTTAATTAAAAAAAACAACAACAACAAAAAACGTGTTATAATGTTGTTTTGAGTGTCTCACATTTCCCATGTAGAGTTAATATTTAGAACTGTCAGAAGTTTTGCATTCCTTGACTACCACTTTCATATATCTTGTAATCCATTTTCTTGTTAAAATGATTTTATCCTTAAGTATACATTTGTTTTTGTGATGAACTTTGGCCTTTTTTCTGCTCTTCCTCTGATGTATTTGTATTCATGTTTCTCCAAACAAAATGTCCATAGGGAAGCCCAACCATAATCTTTTTATACTTGTACGCATGTTTTTTTATTACTCAGGTAGTTTTTAATATCATTATCCTACTTTGATCTTAAAAACATTAGTTGTAAACCACAGGACATGATGCAAAAATGTTTAGAGGGTGGCTAAAATGATTTAAAGATGTTATTTTTATTTATACTGAATTTACTCTACCTTTTTTTTTCAGGTTGTTAAACTAGATAAATTTTTCCTCATCATTGTAAATGCACAGAATACTGGTTGAGCAGTAATAAGTGTGCAGGAGTATACGGTTGAGGTTTCATGAGTGGTTCATTTCTGTTACAAAAACAATTTGCTGATAGATGCTAATACAACAGTTGCACTTACTTGGTAACTTCTCTCATATGTACGACACTTTCGGACATCTCTATTTTGTCAAAACACAAACCCAATATTCAAAAGTAATGGATTTTCCCTAAATGGGTGAGAGTAACATAATCATTCATTCCCAATAATTTCCAAGATCAGTTCCACAATTACAGATGCTTCCCTGAATGGGTGAGAGTAAGATAATCAATCATTCCCAATAATTTCCAAGATCAGTTCCACAATTACAGATGCTTCCCTGAATGGGTGAGAGTAACATAATCAATCATTCCCAATAATTTCCAAGATAGTTCCACAATTGCAGATGCTTCCCTGAATGGGTGAGAGAAAGATAATCAATCATTCCCAATAATTTCCAAGATCAGTTCCACAATTACAGATGCATTTATCCATAAATCTGATAACAGTTTGGAATTTTATGGATTATGTTAAATTGTAGATTTTGACTGAGTTTGTTAATCTTAGGAATGGCTCCAGAAGAAATTTGAATCCAGAATTTTTACCTAGACTGACTTGGTTTCATGCTATCAATATCAATTCAATATTACACTATATATACTTAGCAAAGTCTAATTTCAGTGATTTGGTATCTTAGTAAAAATACAACATAATGTGCTAACACAAATCAGCTATATGAATTTCTGATATTTTCAAAATTACCTTTAGTTGTTCCTAGTTTACCTTTTGAGTGAATTTTTGTCTGGTTTAATAATATATATATATATATAACAGCAACTACTTTACCTGTTTCTTGAATGCTTTAAAAGAAAAACAATTACATCAATTACAAAGTAGGTTAAAAGACAGTGGGCAAGCACTGGAAGATTACTAATGTTATTTCTATTTTTGAAGAGGGTGATAAGAGTGGTCCTGAAAATTATAGATCAATTAGTCTTACTCCTGTAGTGGGAAAAAACTTAAGAGTCTGATAAAAGAAGCTTTCAAAATCATCCAGTGAGATTTGACGTAATAAAACAAAAAAACATTATTGATTCACCAAATGGAAATTTTTCCTTACTAATCTGTAATCTTTTTTTAAAGAATGTTATGCATTATTGAAATGATGAAAAGGGAGTGGACGTGATATACTTAGATTTTCAAAAAGCTTTTGATAATGTGTCACATAAAAGATTAGTTAATAAATCACTTTGGTGGAGGAGATTATAATAAATGAGACTGCAGGTTGAGAAACAGCAAAAAACGTTGTTATTATTAAGTTAGTGATTGTGTTGTATGCAGAAATACCATGTATTTTTTTAGCTTCTTATATAAATATAAAGTTTTTCAAACTTTTCGTTTGTTCTAGCTGTGTGAAGTCTTAGCATAAACATGGTCAAGATAGTAGTTCAGTTGATTTTGTTCTTTGTCATCCCTTGGAGGTAAACTGTAAAGCTACAACTTGTGTATGAAGGTCGACAGCAATGTCAACCAATGGAAGTCAGGTGATATCTTCAGGTTACAAACTTACTCATATGAACAGTCATGAGGGTAGTGCTAGTTGCTCTGAGTAAGTCTTAAAGTTACACTGATGTTGGTATTTGAGACCTACAACATATTACTTCTACTGACATAGTTAAAAAAGAGAGAATAACAATTTAACTATTGTATTAATGAGTCAATATGTAGTAATTTGTGAAACCAACATGTGTTAGAGTTCTTATTATATAAATAACATATAGGAAGTTTCCACAAGCTGTCCAAAAATTTAGCCAAACAGAAATGTATATTGTGTGAAAGGTACTAATTCAAAATTTCCATTACAAACAGTTACCACATGGACAAAAGAAGCCATGTTTTCCTGTTGCTTGTGTTATCATATGATTCTTGATTCAAGGAATCACACTGATGCAGCTACAAAGCCTGTTTAATTGTCCTTCTTCTTGGTCTGTTACCAGCCATTTTTTTTAAGTTATGGGTCTTACCTTACTGTACTTCCAGCAGACATGTAATTTTCAATTACCGCTACTGTAACCCTGATGTAAAAATTTTTGACTAGCGAGTACAACAAAGTCTTTGATAATGATACTGCCACTAGTTGGCCATCCACTATCATACATCTTTGATTTGAAGGATAGAGAAATCTTTGCTCTTATTCAATATCTTACAGGGCTCAAGAATCACCAAACACTTCCCATGATGAATAATCTTATATATGTAAATAAATGGAGTGGTATTAGTTTTGTTAGTGACAGCATAAAGAAAGTGTAGAGACTGTATGTCAGATGCACAGATTACAAGCTCATCTTAAGATGCTTCAACTATACACTACATGTATAATACTGGCTCATCAAGTATAACAGCATTAGTCTAAACTCTTGCTCATAGACTAAACCATTATTAAACGATAAGGTACAAAACCACACACAAAAGTCCCGAAAAACTCTCTTTGTGAGACAAAAAGTGACAAGAACTTAATACGTTAACAACATAATAAAAATCTTGTATTTTATTTCTTAAACATTTTCTTTTACAATTAAGATGCTTGAAACTTAAAAGTCAATGATATCGTATGATCAACATAACATTTTAACAGATACTTAGATTTCTTCTTGAAAAAAGGAACTCTTATTCCCTTTCTTTATTTTCAACAGCTTTATTACTTTTCTTCATGGAATCAATTTCTTTCTCAAGTTCTGCACATGCTCTTTCAATTTCGTAATTCTTACTGACCAGTCCTACCCAGCTAGAAAGACAATAAACTCATATTTCATAGTTGAATGTAATTCTTACTGACCAGTCCTACCCAGCTAGAAAGACAATAAACTTATATTTCATAGTTGAATGTAATTCTTACTGACCAGTCCTATCCAGCTAGAAAGACAATAAACTTATATTTCATAGTTGAATGTAATTCTTACTGACCAGTCCTACCCAGCTAGAAAGACAATAAACTTATATTTCATAGTTGAATGTAATTCTTACTGACTAGTCCTACCCAGCTAGAAAGACAATAAACTTATATTTCATAGTTGAATGTAATTCTTACTGACCAGTCCTACTCAGCTAGAAAGACAATAAACTTATATTTCATAGTTGAATGTTATTCTTACTGACCAGTCCTACCCAGCCAGAAAGACAATAAACTTATATCTCATAGTTGAATGTAATTCTTACATAAACAATGCTTTTCATTTACAATAACTTAAAATTTCATAATTCTTACCTTGAAAAGGAACAAACTTAACGATTTCAAAAGTAACAGCATTGCTAAGCACAACTGCAAATGCTTGACTGGAGTAAGGTTTTATATCAAACTGATCCTTGATTCAACTAACTAGTAAAGCTATATATCCTGTTGATATACATAAGAAAAGTACTTGTATTCTGATTGGATGGAGTACAGTTTTTATATATAGCTGTTCCTTCAATCAGCTGACTAGGGAGGAAGCTATGTATTCTGTTGTTAAACAATCGTATCCCTCTTCATATCTGCTTCAGAATTTCATCCTCAAATGCCACTACTTATGAAATATGTAATAGGAGAATCCATCTGGCCTAAACCTGTCACAACTAATGCTGTGCTACCAATAACTACAGAACCTTTCTGGATTACTTCAGTTATATCAGTGTCTAATTCAGTTCCCGAATTAAGCTAGTCAGTTCAACAAAATTGCACCTGTATCTATATTTTATACATACTACTTACATTATAGCATTCATTCACATATCTGAACTCATCTCATTTAATAAACTCAGAATTTTAATCCCTGGTTGTAGCATTATGTTCCTGTTCTACACATTATCTTAGAATTCAATCCTCTCAATGGTTGTTTTGAAATGTATGTAACTGAGAACAAAGTCACTTTCTCTGGTGTCTAACTATACAGCTTATATACTTATAAATTAATATATCTATTCAAACTTAAGTAACCACTTTTATTAGTTTATAGAAATGGAAAGTACCCAAACCTTTTTTTTTCTTCAATTAATATTAATTCAAAACGCTTAATTTTGCACAACTATTTTTATGTTATTCTTACAGATTTTGTTATTCATGGTATCATGCACCCACAAAAACAAGATGTAATTAATGCATGCTATCTAAATTGCACAATGGCTCTTTAGATCTATACTGATATTGACAATGAACATGAAGGTTTAATATATTGTATCATTGCAAGGGTATTTTATGCTAGTGGAAAATATAATACCTAAACATGCCATAGGAAGCAATGAGTACATAAATTTAAATCTTTGGTAAAATTACAATTTTATGTTTTTTATAACTTTAAGCTTTTGGATCCTTGGCTAGCAATCTTCTACATATTGATTTTATATTGTTCTCAGTGGAATGACTAGCAGTATTGTAAACAGCACAGCAAGCACCCTCTAGTGGGGATACAAAGAACAAGAAAGTTAAAGTATTCAATTGTCACAGTTATTTCAAACCTCAATTATTAAAATTAATTTTACAAAAAAGAACATTAAAATATTACTTTTTAAATTTAGTAGATTAGGCTCCTAATCAAAATATTAAATGTAAAGAGCAAACTACATCAAAATAAAATCTAAAAATTATTAAATCTAGTGTTAAAAATATAAAACACAAAGCAAAACAGTTTCTAAAGTTTGAAACTTCATTATGTGGCAAAACTTTGATTAATCTGATCAATTTTTTATTGATATTCTGTGGTGGGCCACTGTTGTAAGTTATTACAGCAATGCTTTTCTTCCTATGTGTCTAGAATCTTGATATCAGTAAATCTGATGTTGTTTTACCATGAAGTACAGGTTTTGGAATTCGTCCTTTGTTGCTTGGAAATTATTTTTTGTGGGGATACTAAACAAAACCTGTTTGAATCTATTAAAATCGTTTTGTTAAAATGAATAATGGGACATAACCAGCTTTTCCCGACTGTAAAAATTTATATACAGTGTTTAGAGGAGACTGGTTTCTCAACATCGTCCTTTCACCCAAAAAACTGGCTGATGATGTCTGTGATCTCAGGATGAGCACATTTAGTTCACACTGATACTTTAAAAAAGAGGACTCCAGGGACTTGTTTGATATATTGGTCAAAAACACAAATGTATCATTAACATCTCCATGGACACACAAGATACACACAATAACATGTACTCAAGTTTCACACCCAACCCAACTAACAAGTGAAAAAAAAAAATTATCCTTTAAATTTGGCAACAAACTGAAACTGAAACCAACAATGCTACTAAAAGAACAATCAAATAAGTAAGTACTATTTGTACTATTTAGCTTCAAAATATTGGCAAAAAAATAAGAATTTTAAATAGTTTTAGCATAAAATTTTTTTAAGAACATTCTCTCCTTTCATCAAAATATCTTATCCAAACTCAAATCCTCTATATCAAAACAAACAAACAGTACATGATGTGAACTTGTGTTCGATACCCGTGCACAGTAATTAAGGAAGATTACATACCTTATTTGTGTAATTACTGTGCACACAAAGAAGGTATGTAATCTTCCTTAATTACTGTGCTATGTAATCTTCCTTCACTGTTTGTGTGCATAGTAATTAAGGAAGATTACATACATTGTTTGTGTGCACCATAATTTTGAGACTTCTAATAGAGTATTTGATCTTAGAAAAGTACTTACAACATTAACATTATCCAATTTAGAATATGAATATTCCCATTCCTGGTCAATCAGGGCTCTAACAGCAGTATACAAAGAAAAGTATGTCAACATGTTCAAATCTGGATAGACCAAGGCCTTCAGACTCTGTAGCTATCAGTTCAGTGAAATTTTCACTTTTTATTGCTTACAAATAATACAACAGTAAACATAAAATAGAATTTATGACAAGTTATGGGAAAAGCATCACATGAGACCTTTACTTTATTGTTTATATTTCATAAAGAAAGAAGCTTTCTCACTAATACTGACAGCTTAGCTTTGGGATATATACATGTGAGAAATTTCACGGAAAGTTACAAGGCCATATAGGGGTAGCAGAAAATGTAAAAATGGGCAGTTTGGAATCAAGAAGTGTCACGCGATACAAAAAGTGAAGCTTGATAATTTATATAAATCATTATAAAATTGATTAATTAAAATATATATATTAAAATTTGAATTATAAACTATGAATTAATGCCAAGTTTATTGACATACATTGTTAATAAGTTAGGTTAATTACAAGATCGTGACATGCACACTTTGACCTAACTGTTGAGATAGGGTTAAAACTTTGAGGTTTACACATTTTTCATGTGCCATTTATTTCCTGGGAGCCACGAGAGCATGCTGGGAATAACATGACTGGTGTAGCACTGTCTTATGGTTAGATGCCATCCAGTTATAGTACACACTATCAACTATATTCTTATGCAGTTCATTTTCATACAAAAGGGGGAGAGCACTCTCATAATGTTTGTATTTTATACCCATTTCTTTCATTTTACACATTCATCTTTAATAATTCAATTTCCACAAAAAAATCTAAGTGTCGGATTTAAAAAAACATTTTGATGTATTTTGTTCTTTAATTTTCACCAACTTTTAGTACAGGTTTTCATCATTGCTCTTTTAAATTAATTTCAAAAAGTACAATTTTTACAGAATCTAAAAATGTAATATTTTATTTTTGTTTATTTCTCCACTAAAAGTTGTCTCTCATATTTTTACTGTTGTTGAGAGAGACACCAGACAAAACATTCCACTGAGAACAACTACAGCATTCCCCACAGAAGGCTATGGCAAAAGCTTGTATTTAAAAATAATACTGACTTTACTATTGATCTTCTGTGTAGATTTGTGATATTCTCAACCAAACTAGTTAAATAATATAATTCTTACTTTAATCAACTAGAAGAAAAGATAAATTTCTTAGTTCTTATCAACTGCTCCTACATATCAGAAAAATTAAAATCAAGTTCATAAAACTTTCCAGACCTATCAGCTGGAAATATAGATAAATTTCATAATTATTACTGACCACTTCTATTCAGTTGCAGAGTGTGAAATGCCTAACTGATAAGTGAAATGCTTATAATTACTACTTTAGCAATAATCTAAATTCTATATACATTTCATATTCAAATGCCCATAGCCCTGCAGTAAGCTTCAATACTAGTGGTGGACAGAGCATAGATAACCCACTGTGTAGGTTTATGCTTAACAAACAACTTCAAAATGAAGAAAAAAAAAACATTGATAATGTTTGAAGAAAATGTTCACGGTTCCAAAAGACAAAACATTTTTTTAAATCAGTCAGATTAACTATTTAAATATTTTAATCCAATTTATTTTTAAATCTGAAGAATACCATTCGTAATGATAACAGTGAAAAGAACATTTGAAAATAACTTCAAACAACACATTTGAAAATAACTTAAAACTTGTTTGTTTGAGAACAAAGCCAAATTAGGTTATCTCCAATGTTCACAGCTGGGAATCAAACCCCAAATTTGAGCATTGTAAGTTCATAGATTTACCACCGTCCCACTGGAGAACAACTTAAAGCCTGAGAATATCTTCCTAAACAACAAATACTTTAAAGGTGTTGATGATATCAGTTAACAATTTATTTATCATTCAAACAAATAAAACTATTACCTTGCATCAAGATTTCTTAGTTTTTCCCCAGCCGCTTTCTGACTAGATTTACGTTCCCAGTTTACTTCTTGAATTTGTTTCCTATGGGAAAATTAAACAAATCCATTGATTCTCACCTTTAAAGGTTTATATATGAGTCCTTACAAAAGTCCTTGGTTAGCATTTTTAGACAGATTTTCTGTTAGAAGTTGCTTAGAACCTATTTATATCTACATTTTTACTATTCCTTGTTTTCTTACAGTTATGGATAGAGCCTAAAATTAAACAAGTTCAAAAGTAGCCATTAAATTGTTATTTTCATACTTTTAACATTTTGGATAAACTTAGTAGCATTTGTAACTACAACAATAAAATATACAAATGTAAAAAAAAAAAAATCAGTATTGGCAGCTATATCATGTGAAATTTACAATTCCTAATCTTTGTGAGTATAAGTTTTATTGTTATTGCTTTCCCTTACATATCATCAGTACTAGAGTTGATCTTTAGCTAGAAAACAAAATTATGTTACAATTCCTAATCTTTGTGAGTATAAGTTCTATTGTTATTGCTTTCCCTTACATATCATCAGTACTAGGGTTGATCTTTAGCTAGAAAACAAAATGATGTTACAATTCCTAATCTTTGTGAGTATAAGTTTTATTGTTATTGCTTTCCCTTACATATCATCAGTACTAGGGTTGATCTTTAGCTAGAAAACAAAATTATGTTACAATTCCTAATCTTTGTGAGTATAAGTTTTATTGTTATTGCTTTCCCTTACATATCATCAGTACTAGAGTTGATCTTAAGCTAGAAAACAAAATTATGTTACAATTCCTAATTCAAATAAAATGTTATTACAGTGGAACACAAAAAGTGAGTAGTAGTATGTTTTTTTCCAAATCTTTAACTTGTGTCCTCTTGTCTTATTAAGTGAAGCATCAAAAATCAGATGGATGATAATTTTACAGACTCACATCAATAAAATCATCACTTACTCTTCTTTTCTCAAGAGCAATTTTATTTTATTTTTTAAATAGATCTTAACACATCTCTGGAATGATCCTAGTAACACTCTTCAAACCCTTTCCAATAAGTCAACATCATTTCTTAGAAAAGGAGACCAAAACTGTACACAGTATCAAGTAAGGCCTAACTAGTGATTTGTACAGAGGGATAATTACCTTTTCTGACCTGTAATCAATCTATCTATAAGTACATCCTAAAATTTTCTTGACTTTACTACTAGTAACAGAGCACTGTTTTGATGATTTTAGTGACTGACACACCAAGATACAATCCTTTTCTTCAGTCATGCTATTTAGTGGGCCTACATCTATATTAAATGTGCAATACAAATTAAGACAAGCAAATGCATTATCTTGCACTTATTGTAATTAAAGGTTATCTACCGATTATTTGTCCAACTTACCGCTTTATCAAAGTTATTTTGTAATACCTAAACATCCTCAATATAGCTAGAAGTATCTACGAGTTTACCATCATCAGCTAATGTTTACTCATTTTGTTCCTATTAGTAATATTAAATGTGAATAAGAAAAAACAAAGGCTCAAGCACTGACCCCTGAAGTATTCTACTAGTAACAAGGTCCTCTCTGTCTGATCAACTGCATTAATACCTGATTTTCTCCGATTCAATCATCTACAATTCAATTAAAGTCATTTACCAAGAAAAATAATCTTTTGTGTGGCACCTTATCAATAAAAGTACACTAAGTACACACTCTTTTGTTTGCCCAGATAATACCAATTTCCGTAAATGAATCCAAGAATTGCCGAATAAAATGACTATCCATAAAATTTCACATACTCATGTCCCAAGGGCCGGTTATATTAGTACTACCATCTATATCTATATGTATTATCTCTATATGTATTAGTACTACCATCTATCTCTATATGTATTATCTCTATATGTATTAGTACTACCATCTATCTCTATATGTATTATCTCTGTTGTATTAGTAATACCATCTATCTCTAT
>NW_013669726.1:89907-97654 GCF_000517525.1 Limulus polyphemus
TGTTGTATTAGTAATACCATCTATCTCTATACGTATTATCTCTGTTGTATTAGTAATACCATCTATCTCTATATGTATTATCTCTGTTGTATTAGTAATACCATCTATCTTTATACGTATTATCTCTGTTGTATTAGTAATACCATCTATCTCTATACGTATTATCTTTGTTGTATTAGTAATACCATCTATCTCTATACGTATTATCTCTGTTGTATTAGTACTACCAACTATCTCTATATGTATTATCTCTGTTATATTAGTAATACCATCTATTTCTATATGATAAAAAAAATTCTATTCAAATCATAATTTATCCATACTCAAACAAGTTGTATTTAAACTACTTTTTTCAATGATGAATTGATTTTATTTCAATGATGTGATTCTAACAAACAAATGATCATTATTTATATTTAAAATCTTGTATAACTGTTGCACAAAAAGATATACAAAAACCACTACCATTTAAGAACACATTTCAACAAAACCGGAATGCATCTAGTATTGTCCTCCCATGCCAAGAAACAAAAAATTTAATTCTGGGTTTGGAAGTTCCAAAGGACTGCCATTTCTGGAATATTTTTTGTGGTTCAACCAAACACTCAATCTCTTTTAAAAGAAACAATAATTTGGGAATTTGTTCTGGAAACTTTTCTACTTTGAAGTTAGATTCCACCTGAAGATGGGTCACACCTGGACAGTTATTTAACACTAAAGAATACAGTTGTGCAAGTCATAAATTAAAAAAATAACACAATGTAAAAAATAGTAGGTCAAAATTAATGACAGTGGTAGACAGTTTTAGTATCTTTGATCTTTGCAATAACAAAGACAGGGAGAGTTAAAGACTATCAACTTTAACTAAACCACTGGCAACCCAGAATGATTAGAAAACAAAACAGGAGAGCAGTTGGAAAAATATACAAAATGAACAAAACAGTCTTAATACATGAAAAATTCCAGAATCAGTGAATGAAATAATAGGGACATATGTTTCAACATTGCCCTATGCCTGAAGTTATAATTTTCCTAAATGAAAATGTGTTTCCGATAGGTACTTCTCTCCGCTCACAAGATTAGCTTTTCTTGTTTTGTGCTGTCCTCTATATGCAAACTTTTTCAGTTCCACAGTTCTAACACATCTCTCAAGCAAATCATCATGTATCACTTCTCCACCAATATGAGAGCACTAATATCACATGACGCATGTTACTCCCTCTACGCACCACTACCAAACTATCACTTCAGAGTTTGGCAGAAGACATGAGCACTGGAAGATTGTGGGGAGGACGGGTGGGAAGTATGAGTAGAAAAAAGTACCTATTGGATATACATTTTCATTTAGTAAAATTATAATTTCCGATAAGGTACTCTTCCCTCCTCTCACAAGATTAGCTTGAATCCCACATTGAAATGGAGGAGAGACACGGGCGTATCCTCTGGAAGCATCCAGAGATCACCCCCAAAATGAGAGGAACAGATCAGATGATCTGAGGAGGGGTACCGCACCACATCTGAGCCAGATATCTCTTTGCCATGAACATCGACATGATCAGGAAGACCATACACGGCAGAACATTAAAGGGAGCACATCCGGATAATTTAGCAATGTGATCTTAAACAGAAATCAGAATCACTCAGTCCCACGATGGAAGTGGGCAAGTGAAGATGTGTCCTATGGTGTAGAGTGGTTAAGGCGTGATGGATGGTATTCGGTAAGTCAACTACCTACAAAACCTCACTCGCTAGGTACCGACATACTTTCAAGGGTGAGATGAGGATCATACTGTCTTCACTTCAAGTCCCAGAGTCAAGAATGAACATAACATTCTACTCCAGGATCTCACAAGGTAGCCTAATGCCAGGGATCCAGGAATGTATCACCCAAAATCCAAGAGAAGTCCATAGCATACCCTCACGACCATGAAACCAGCTAGAAATGACCCCAGGTCAGTAACAACCTTGACCAAACGAGGGAAAACCCAGGACAGAAGTGGAAACAGGCCACATAGACCTTCTGGGACCCATAACACAGAAGACAAGTCAAGAGGGGAAGATGGACAACTGAAACATGTGTGAGGACTTATGTGATTGGTTCACTCGATCTCCAAAACCTCACTCACTAGGTACCAACATCCACGCGAGGGTAGGAGGAGGGCACCCAATCAGAGGGGTGAACTGCATTTTGGTGTCTCAACTCCGGGAAATAATTACTCATCTGGAGGATCTTGTAACTCCCTCTACACTGGCAGAACACTACCGTCCTACTCTGAACTGAATGGTTATAGCCATCTTTGTGGAACCCATCCAGCAGGTTGTCTCCATGGTCAACCACCCCAGCGACTAGGAACTGGTAAGTGGTAAGGACTCCCCTACTCCACTCGTAGAAAGGGGGGAGTGCGGTGGAGAGTCCGGAGGGACTGCAACACCTGAGACAGTGCAATGGGTGATTACGAAACCCTATTTTGAAAAACAGATCACACCGATTTATTCCATCTAGGCATAGCAGGGATGGGCAGCAATCCCCTTCTGCTTTACCCATGCTGGCCATGGGTTGTACAGTCTGGGACGGGCATATTATGATGCAATTATCATGAGGAATTTACACTCTAGTGACCTTGTAAAACACTCCACCTCAAGGGTGACTATACATAGCTATGGAAAATGTATAAGAATCAACATGGCTTACAGCATGGATTTGGTAGCCAGATGTCTGCAAATGATTATAGCCATTGAAGTGGAACCCATTCTGAGTACAGACAGAATACCTGGTCAGGCACCACTCCCCACAGAGAGGGATCCAAATTGACGCTGAAGCAGGGGACATTAAAGAAAAGAAAGCATTAGTAAGGACCTACCTCATGCCAACGTCTGTAGAATAGCCACAGACAGCAGGCAATACCATGAGGAAGCAGAAACAGCAATGTGATGTAGGCAGTGGGAGATGAATGTGTGCAGAGTTGTCCACATGCCTGATCATAGAATCTCTTTCAATGGCTGATGAAGATGAGAGACAAGGGAGAAGTAAGATGATGGATTTGATGTGAGGAAATGTGAAAGAGATCATGCTGAGAAGGAGACAAGGAGGCATAGGCCAACTAGATTAAATGTAAAACCCAATTGGTCAGGTAATCATAATCAGCAAAAGATCATGGGATGAGGAAGGTTGCCAAGGGATAAAAAGGTAGGAACGAGGACCCCGGTAGAAAGCCATGCGAGCAATATAACAATGGAGAGCATGGACAGGACAGACCTTCTCGAGCCACAGAGGTCTTGAGGAAAAAAAAGCACAATCTGAATAAAGGATAAGGTAGGAGGAGTGGTACAAGGTTCTAGTAACGATGAGGGTGAAAATATCCGATGTACAACACCCGCAGACCAGGAGGAGAGAGGTGAAACAGGGAACACATAGACAGAAATTCGAATGGTGGTAAAGTGAGGGAATGAAGGACCACATTAATGTCGCAGTCTGGAAATGACAGATGCGTTGGTGGCTGATAGAGCTGGAAGGAACGATTAAACATGGAAAGACAGGTAAAGCAAAAACTCTGCAGAAGTGGAAAAGATGGAATATGGGATAATGTCGCCCAAAACCCCAAAATTGAGGAGACTGAAGAGCCCCTCTCAAAAAGCCATGTGAGAAAGTTGGAGATACAGGCAACTGTTGTGTGAGAAGCCCAGGAGCAATAACTGCTCCATTTGCATTGATAGAAGCCCAAAGAAGAAGGGCGAATGGAACAGGCTAAATGTGAAACTACTCTGCAAGAGAAACCGGAACTCTTCCCCAAGGACTTGACAAAAGCGAGGCGTGAAGACGGATGACAGACAGCATGGATGGAGCGCTGGTGGCTGGGGTTGACAGAGCACATCAGGAAGGAAGGGAAGAGGAAGGACCACCTGCAGTTGGAGCAACAGAGGAAACCAAGGCTGAGCAGGCCAGTAAAGAGCAATCAGAAGGACGGTGCATGGAGATGGGTGTTGAAGAAAACATCCAAATACATAAAGTATTGGGTAGGACAAAGGAAACACTTTTCCAATTTGACCAATCAGCCCACCCATGCAGCTTTGGCTTGTAGCTGAAGAGTGTGACAAGCCGATTCCCAATCGGAACGAGCAAGAAGCCAGTCATCCATATAAACACGGAAGCGCAGCCCCATGGTATGAATATGTCGAGCACAAATGCGGACAATGCAACAAAACACATATGGTGCCAAGGCCAGGCTGAAAGGTAAGGCACGAAACTGGTACACAATTCCCCAGTGGACAAAACAAAGATATGGACAGGAACACTCCGGTACAAGAATGTGTAAGTAAGCATTGGAAATGTTCACCTTGGTCATCCAAAGACCTGGGGAAAATGCCCATTGAAGAGAAAGGTACGTCTCCAAGGTAAATCGATGAGTGTGAACATACTGATTGAGACAGGATAGATCAATGACAAGATGCCAGTCCCTAGCCTTCTTGGGAACCAAGAAGAGCCAGAAGTAAACCCCTGTGAACCTGGTGGAGCTAGTTTGATAGCCTGTTGTGTGATGAGGTCCTGAACCACCTCTGACAGATTCTGGCATGTCAAGGGATCCCCAGGAGAAGGGAAGGGAACACTGGATAATGGACGAAGGGAGAGTAAAAGGACAACATATCCCTCCGAGAGCACCATGTGAACCCAGACATCTACGAGAAAAGTTCCCCACAGATAAATGAAATTCAAGAGACAAACCCTCACTGGGACTGAACCGACCACATTGTCACCGGTACTTCTGTTGGCAGATCATGCATCGTTGAGTAAATCATCGAACCATAGCACTGTGAAAGGGTGGGACAGGAAGAGGTTGGGAAGGAGAAGGGCAGGAGAAAGAAATCAGTGCTGTCCCAATTGCGACAAACTAGCTACCAAGTTAGTAAGGGTAGAATGTTGATGGACCAAGACCACCCACGACTCCAAAGACTCAGGAACCGAGTCAAACACATGACAATGCAAAAATGGCTCCATGCGGAGGTCCCTCAGATAAGGAGCCTGGAGACGGGTCCAAGCCAAAACTGCATCATGGCCAAAGAGGTCCAACAACAAACAAACCTTAAGACAACAGCTGAGCCAACGTAAAAGTAAGGACATAAAGGATTCCAGGAGAAAACACCTCAGGGTTACTGTGTAGAGTCTCTGACAGAAGGTGAAGGGAAGAAAGGTACCTTAACAGGGTCGTGAGGGTGAGACAAAGGTGAGAATACACACCTACAGCTTTCTCATAACAAAATTATGTAGAGTAGAGCTATGAATATCAAGTGTGACAAGTATTTAAAAAAAGAAAAACATTTTATCGTAGAATAAATGTAGCTGATAGTCAAGTACATCTGTTTGGCAGTATATATGGTATGTTAGTATGGAAATAATTAACCAAGTATAATTTATGATGCTAAAACATACCTTAAGTCCTGAAGCTGTTTTTGAGCCTGATGTAAAAGCTGTACCAAAAGAGAGTTGTACATCTTCCATGCTTCACACCCATACTTGGACATCAGTTCCAGATTAGCAATTCTATAAAAGGTTATAAACACATCATTAAAGTGTATATATCTTGTACATGTAAGACAACATAGTTTTTCAGCTATTCATATTAATGCATAATATTTATTCATACCTTTTTAATCCTAAAATTGGGAGTTGACCATACAGAAATTTTCTAATTATACAACTTCTGTGCTCATAAATCCACCTATTTCACTGAAATCTGCTTGAAAATGAGTTTCCCCCTATTTTTGTGAAGTGTTTAGCAAAAACCCACTAAATTTTACAAAGTAGTTTATTTACAGAAGACCTTTTACAGTACAAAAATAGTCAATATAAGCTGGAAAATGTCCAAAAGTCATGTTTATCCTAGTCTCAGTTGCAAGTGCATTGTTGGAAAGTATGATATTTGTATGAAATACAAATGTTCTAGGTTCCTGTTGAAGTTAAGTGATTTTAAAGAGATTTCATCCAAAAGTACTAGAGTCCATACAAAAGAGGACAAGAAAACTGTAAAGCAAAAGAAATACATTTACCGTTGATCTTATTGTAACCACTTTCATTGCCTTACATCATTCAGTGGTGAACAAGCTCAGATATGATTGATCAACATCAAACAATGCAAGTCATACGAAATAGCCGAGAACATTTATTGTTGTTTCTACTAAGTGTTCAGACTGTCCTAGATGTCATGAACAAATTGAAAACCATTCATACAGTGCAAATCAAGATCAAAATGGAATGGTCCTAAACAAAAGTAGCCTTGCTTTGGGAGTTTTGTTGCATTGTTTGAAGCAAGAGATCAAACCTTAAACTTATGCAAAGATTTACAAGAGAAACTAGTCTGGTAGATTTTCTCTTCTTCAAAGTCGACACCAAAAGATAGCAATTTCTGTATGATTGATTCACAATTTTAGGAATACAAAATATGCCACAAAACGAATTTAAATAGTGATTAGTAAAGTACTGTGTAAATTATTGTGTAAAACTAATACTAGAAGAAATATTTATATAATTAAAGAGGCCAATACTTGTGGGTGTATGCAACATGTCTCCAGCATGGAATCCCAACATGGCCAATTTTGACACCAGAAACATCTAAAATTATGTATATCACTGCTTGGGACCTGCAAGAAGGTGTCTTTGTACCAAATCCCATGTAAATTGGTCAAACTATGGCTAAGTAATTGGCCAAAAATCCCAAAATTATGTTTTTTGTATGCTCTGACCCCTAAAAATATAAAAGACTTTTATGTGTCAGCATGTTGGGCAAATGAAAATTTATAGTTGAGCCAATTTTCATCTTGATTGCTATAAATATAAGTACATAGGAGCCAAAAATATACATTTTTTAGTTGTTTGACCTTTAACCCCATAAAATCCTTAAAAAACTCTAAATCAAAAAAAAAGAAAAGAAAAAGTATGTATCAGGGCCTATTAGACAAAGGTATAACCCAACTAAGTTTCAAACCAATCAACTGAGAACGAGAAATTAAGGAATGACAGATGATTGAATAATATTTGGAAGAAGAAAAACAGCATGTCTCTCTGAAATAACCTAACGGTTAGTAGAGTACTGTGTATATTACTGGGTAAAGCTATCATTATAAGAAATATTTATATTACAATTAGTAGAGTACTGTGTATATTACTGGGTAAAGCTATCATTAAAAGAAATATTTAAATAACAATTAGTAGAGTACGGTGTATATTACTGGGTAAAGCTATCCTTAAAAGAAATATTTATATAACAATTAGTAGAGTACTGTGTATATTATTGGGTAAAGCTGATATTAAAAGAAATGTTTATATAACAATTAGTAGAGTACTGTGTATATTACTGGGTAAAGCTGATATTAAAAGGAATGTTTATATAACAATTAGTAGAGTACTGTGTATATTACTGGGTAAAGCTATCATTATAAGAAATATTTATATTACAATTAGTAGAGTACTGTGTATATTACTGGGTAAAGCTATCATTAAAAGAAATATTTAAATAACAATTAGTAGAGTACGTTGTATGTTATTGGGTAAAACTATCCTTAAAAGAAATATATATATAACAATTAGTAGAGTACTGTGTATGTTATTGGGTAAAACTAATATTATAAGAAATATTTATATAACAATTAGTAGAGTACTGTGTATGTTATTGGGTAAAACTAATATTATAAGAAATATTTATATAACAATTAGTAGAGTACTGTGTATGTTATTGGGTAAAGCTATCATTAAAAG
>NW_013669726.1:97664-99405 GCF_000517525.1 Limulus polyphemus
CTTTTAATGATAGCTTTACCCAATAACATACACAGTACTCTACTAATTGTTATATAAATATTTCTTATAATATTAGTTTTACCCAATAACATACACAGTACTCTACTAATTGTTATATAAATATTTCTTATAATATTAGTTTTACCCAATAACATACACAGTACTCTACTAATTGTTATATATATATTTCTTTTAAGGATAGTTTTACCCAATAACATACAACGTACTCTACTAATTGTTATTTAAATATTTCTTTTAATGATAGCTTTACCCAGTAATATACACAGTACTCTACTAATTGTTATATAAATATTTCTTATAATGAAAGCTTTACCCAGTAATATACACAGCTCTCTACTAATTGTTATATAAATATTTCTTATAATGATAGCTTTACCCAATAACATACACAGTACTCTACTAATTGTTATATAAATATTTCTTTTAATATCAGCTTTACCCAGTAATATACACAGTACTCTACTAATTGTGATATAAATATTTCTTATAATGAAAGCTTTACCCAGTAACATACACAGTACTCTACTAATTATTATATAAACATTTCTTTTAAGGATAGCTTTACCCAGTAATATACACAGTACTCTACTAATTGTTATATAAACATTTCTTTTAATGATAGCTTTACCCAGTAATATACACAGTACTCTACTAATTGTGATATAAATATTTCTTATAATGAAAGCTTTACCCAGTAACATACACAGTACTCTACTAATTGTTATATAAACATTTCTTTTAAGGATAGTTTTACCCAGTAATATACACAGTACTCTACTAATTGTTATATAAATATTTCTTATAATGAAAGCTTTACCCAGTAATAGGTGTATGTCATTGGGTAAAGCTATCATTAAAAGAAATATTTATATAACAATTAGTAGAGAACTGTGTATATTACTGGGTAAAGCTATCATTATAAGAAATATTTATATAACAATTAGTAGAGTACTGTGTATATTACTGGGTAAAGCTTTCATTATAAGAAATGTTTATATAACAATTAGTAGAGTACTGTGTATGTTACTGGGTAAAGCTATCATTAAAAGAAATGTTTATATAACAGTTAGTAGAGTACTGTGTATATTACTGGGTAAAGCTTTCATTATAAGAAATATTTATATAACAATTAGTAGAGTACTGTGTATATTACTGGGTAAAACTATCCTTAAAAGAAATGTTTATATAACAATTAGTAGAGTACTGTGTATGTTACTGGGTAAAGCTTTCATTATAAGAAATATTTATATCACAATTAGTAGAGTACTGTGTATATTAATGGGTAAAGCTATCATTATAAGAAATGTTTATATAACAGTTAGTAGAGTACGGTGTATGTCATTGGGTAAAGCTTTCATATAAGAAATATTTATATAACAATTAGTAGAGTACTGTGTAGTACTCTACTAATTTATTTATATAACTTTCTTATAATGATAGCTTTACCCAGTAATATACACAGTACTCTACTAATTGTTATATAAATATTTACTGTGTATATTACTGGGTAAAGCTTTCATTATAAGGGATAGCTTTACCCAGTAACATACAACGTACTCTACTAATTGTTATATAAATATTTCTTTTAAGGATAGCTTTACCCAGTAACATACAACGTACTCTACTAATTGTTATATAAACATTTCTTTTAATGATAGCTTTACCCAGTAATATACACAGTACTCTACTAATTGTTATATAAATATTCCTTTTAAGGATA
>NW_013669727.1:0-4295 GCF_000517525.1 Limulus polyphemus
TCAATCAATACTTTTATTTTCTATTATTCTAATATTATTATTATTATTATATCTAATATTATTCTAATATTATTCTACCGATTGGCTTGAATACAACAGACACAGTAATGATTTGTTTGGTTTTGACTTACTGTTCTTTACTCACCACTAATAACCTAAAATACTTTTGATGTTTGGATAGCATGTAGCACACTATCACAATTAATCATCCATTACTATTCGGCGGAATAACTGTTTTTTTTGTTTGTTTTTCTTCACCAACTCGTGAATTTCAGTGAAAAAGAAAGATGACGTAGAAGCCTAATCCGTTTTTAGATTCATTACTTTCGCTGCAGCTGACTATTTATGTGAAATTGGTGGTTCATCGGTGCTGCTTAGCAGAGCGAAGCGAATGAATAAAGTAGGCCCAATAGCGTGGCGGAATGTAAGCATTTTCTCTGGTTTTGATGTATAGTCTTTTAATAACCACTAATAACCTAAAAACTGTTGGTGTTTATTTTGTTTGGCTTTATCAAGCAACACTGATGAATTGTGAAATCAGCGAAATGTGTCTACTGCAACGGAAGCAGTGAATCACAAAATAGGTTAGGCCCTACGTCATTTTATTCTACACTAAAATTCACGTTTTGCTGAAGAAAAGAGGTTAATAACTAAATATATACTGTTGCGTCAGCGAGTCACATGACCACCGTGACGCAACGTTTCTAGAACTATCATGTATTTTGGCGAATGTTCAAGTTCTTACTAGAAATAGGGTACGCTGGTATATAAAAGAGGGGAGGTAATGTGTGTGTAGACAGTGAGTAATTGAACTGCAGTCACGGGGTATTGTTGAAGTTAACGTTCGTTCGTTATATTATTTGTTTTACCGCGAGTATTGAGATTAAGTGTATCGCAGAGTTATATTCGGAAAGAATAAACCAGTTTTATTAAGTAAAGACTTGTGTCGCTTAAGTTTCGTCGGAACAAAGTTACGGAAAGTTAATTAACACACGGAGACGTAACAATACAGTAGTGCTTAAGACACTGTTTATATTATCAAATGATTTTACAACACTTGTTGTGGTGTGAACTATATTAAATTCGTAAAATGTAATTTTTCGCCAATTTTATTTATGTCATATCACATCAGAATTAGGGTAAGAATTTTGTAATACAGTATTATTTATTTGTTAATTTAAAGTAGCGTCAAATATCATGCGCTTCTATAATATATTACGAATCTAACTATTTAATTTCCGTAACAAATTATAGAATGTACATTTCATATTTTTGTCGCCCAAATGACCTTCTTTCAGCAGCATAGCTTAGTGACCAACTTGCAGGACTGTGGATCTTAATGACCCGAGCCACGACTTACCACAAAACATGCTCCATTCTTTCATCAGTGGGAGCATTATAAATGTAACAGTCAGTGCCATATAGATGTCAGGCGCTGCTGGTTTACTGCTCTCTCTCTCTCTCTCTTGTCAACAATTCGAAATTAGGAATGGCTATGCTTGAACCTTACGGTTTCTAACCTAAATCTGACCTTTAACCCATTTGCCACATAAAGTGCTATGTCCCCATATTATTATCAATACAAAACCCATTTATCCTAACTGATGTTGAAAAATCTCAAATACCCCCTTTCATTTCCCAAAATATACTGATTATTACATCCCAATGTGAAATCAAACCACTTTCTGACAATTTATTAACACTGCTTTTCTGATTAATATGCATTTCTTAATATTTTAGTCTCCTATATAGAAATTCGTAGTTGTACTTATGTTTACTTGATTTTGACTCCTCCCCAGCTTTCATAAAACAGCTTGAAATTTGGAATATCGGTTCTTTACCCCTTCCAAATACAAACGAAAAAGCCACAAATGTCAAAAAATGGGAGGGGAAGGGGGGTAGTAAATGGGTTTGGAACTCTCAAGTTTGTCTGAACCTCTTCTTTTGAAAAAGTTTTATTAGCACGTAAGGACCCGTTCAAAAACGGATCCAGTCGAAGTTCAGATTTTGAAAAGTTTTAAATTTGAGCCCGCACAAAGATGTCAAAATAATTTTGTGGACTCTCAGGACTGTATTCACAAAGATACGTGAAAACTGACATAGAAAGGTAAGGAATGGCTCAAAATAAGTATTTGAAGTTTAATATTTAAACAGAGCTTTTCCTAAGGATTTTTTTTTTTTCAATTGCACAATTAAATTTTAACTTCATGATTTTCTTAAATACATAACGCCTTATTGCACCTCATATATACAGGCCTAGTCACAATTGATCCAAAAAGTGAAGAATATTCTAGTAAATATATTTATCTATCAATCCTGGAATAGAGTTTTATCATTTTAATTTTTTTTAATATTTATCTGCTT
Source organism: Limulus polyphemus (assembly GCF_000517525.1). NCBI lineage: Eukaryota > Metazoa > Arthropoda > Merostomata > Xiphosura > Limulidae > Limulus > Limulus polyphemus. Next base: position 2,365 of record NW_013669727.1, read on the forward strand.
GAACTTATTTATGTAAGTGAATTTTCAACTGCACAAATATCTTTACAGGTGCACAATTTGTGATCAACTGCACACTAGGAAAATCCTTGTATTTAAATGCTTTCAAGACTGACTGACCAGATTTTCTTGAACTTGACAAGAACAACTAAGTGGTCTGATTAGACTTACTTGAAAATCCACGAATATTACTTGAATATTAACTAAAAGTTGCAAATGTCTGATCAGATTTATTTGAACACTAAAAAGAACGTGTAAACTGTCTGACCAAATTTACTTGAACAATCTCAACGAGGCCCGGCATGGCCAGATGGTTAAGGCACTCGACTCGCAATCTGAGGGTCGCGAGTTCGAATCCCCGTCACACCAAACATGCTCGCCCTTTCAGCCGTGGGGGCGTTATAGTGTTACGTTCAATCACACAATTCGTTGGTAAAAGAGTAGCCCAAGAGTTGACGGTGGGTGGTGATGACTAGCTGCCTCCCCTCTAGTCTTACACTGCTAAATTAGGGACGGCTAGCGCATATAGCTCTCGTGTAGCTTTGTGCGAAATTCAAAAACAAACAAACAATATGTTATACCCATTGAAAATAAATGATGTTTATATACTGTCTTGGCCTACGTTGCTCTGAATGCTCATATCTCTAACTTAAAACTTAAAACAACTTCTAAAACAAAGTACGGAAAATTTCTTATATTTTAATGGATAACACTTAAACAGATATATTTTAAGAACCATAAAGTTAGTGTATGCATTTTCACAAAAAATATCTATCACACCAGAGAGAGAGAAAACAAAATCTGAACATTTCGCTCCTAACCTTTTTCGTTTGTAGTATAGGTATAACGTTTCGCTCTTAACCTGTTTGGCATTTTTTATACGTAACGTTTCGCTCCTATCTTATTTGGTAGTAAATTACACATAGCGTTTTCCTTCTAATCTATTTAGCAGTAGTACCATAAGGTTTCGCTCCTACCTTATTTGGTAGTAAATTACACATAGCGTTTTCCTTCTAATCTATTTAGCAGTAGTACCATAAGGTTTCGCTCCTACCTTATTTGGTAGTAAATTACACATAGCGTTTTCCTTCTAATCTGTTTAGCAGTAGTACCATAAGGTTTCGCTCCTACCTTATTTGGTAGTAAATTACACATAGCGTTTTCCTTCTAATCTATTTAGCAGTAGTACCATAAGGTTTCGCTCCTACCCTAATTGGTTCTTGTTCTTCATGTTAAAAACTGATCACCAGTATCTCTCCACCTCTGTTGTTGTTTTCAGGTTTTAAAATAGAGCCCTGCGAAGCTTCGATTCGTTAGCTGAGGCTCTGATTCGATATTTTCAAATCTACATAACTTCCAGTAAACTGTAGAATTTAGCTTTTAATCCAGTCTCTAAACTGGAGCATATTTCCTTGTTAGAACACTTTTGTATCATTCTTCTTCTTCCAGGTGTTTAAGTACTTTATGTCTTTTTGTTTTTAGAAAGATTTACTTTCATACTCATTACTAATTGTGTGTAGAAACACTCTACATAAGTAAATAAACCATTTTCTGTTTGATTTAAAATTAAATTCAGCGTATATATCTTATAATCTATGTATAAACAACCGATTCGATTTGATTCGAATATATCGGGATGATTCTAACAAAAAATGTTTGTGATTCGCAGGGCCCTATTTTATAGATAGTTTAGGTGAAAGTAAAATTTATGGTGTGGATCATGTTACAGAGAACTGAATTAAATGGTAAAACAGGTTGAGGCTGTAAATCATCTGTAATATTAGGTCGTCAAGAAATTAATGTCGCTTTTTTTAGATGAAAAAAATTCGAACAACTTATATATCAAAACAAACATTTATTAAATGAAATAAGTCTCCGTTCTTATCGATGATATTTTCCATCTTACAATCAGGTTGTTAATCCCCTGATTAAAG
>NW_013669727.1:4452-9247 GCF_000517525.1 Limulus polyphemus
AAAAAACATGTTGATGTCCTCTTTAACACCTTCTACATTTGCATACGTTTTCCCATTAAGATGGTGTTGTAGCGAACGAAAAAGATGGTAATCTGGTGGTGCCATATCTGGAGAATATAGTGAGTGGGGGAGAACTTCCCAACCCAACTCTATAATCTTGTGTTGCGTCAAACGTGCCACATGTGGACGTGCACTGTCGTGGAGAAGAATACCTTTCCGATTGACAAGTTAACGGTATTTCTGATGAAGAGATTGTTAAACGTTCCAGTTGCTGACTATAGATCTCCGCATTGACAGTTCTCCGTGGATTCAGGAGTTTGAAATGAATTACTCCTTTGATATCCCACCAAATGCAAAGCATAAACTTTCTGCGGATGGAGTCCAGGTTTTGGGGCCGGAAGTGGTTTTTGTCTAGGACTGAGCCATTGTTTTTGGCATTTAATATTTAATCCTGGAGAGCATGTGTACTTAGATTAAAAACGTAAATACAAAATTAATAGCATATTTATTTGTTATTAACAACCAAACAATATGCAATAAAAACTAACTTTGATAGATTAACAGAAATGAGTTTTATATTCAAACGAATGCAGAGAGTAAGCACACGTAGAAAAAGCTTGGAGAGAAAAAAAAAGTTTTAACCAATGACAGTCCGATAAAAAATATTATGTCAACATCGTCATTCCTTTCTGGCTACTCACCTGTTGCTAAGAGGCGTATAATACCTGGATTATGTCTTCCCCACAATGCCTGGGGCAGCCTTCATTGTCAAGCGACGTCGAGTTGTTTGATTACAATTACCCAAGTAGCACCACTGCATTAGAGGCGCAGCCCGCGAAACTACATCTGTTTCCACGTCCGCTAGTTGTGTGTGTTTGTATTTCGTGCCGTTCGTAACACGTATAAAGCCTGATAATTATTGTTGCTAACGGGTCGTTCAGTACATTCCTAAACCAATCAGTTCGGGTGGACGAATCGCAGCTGTATGTATCGTGATACAGTTTTAATACAGATCTGAAGCATTAACAGTGTATAACATCAAAATATACAGTTGCATGCAGAAATCATCGTATTAGTCGTTCACCATTGTTAGGGCTAAGCTAAACTAGAAGTTACTACTTTTCTCAGTTTATAGGTTTGAATGTATCGTATCTTTCCAAATGCACTCGTTGTGAGGTACGAAGTTCCAAGGTAAGATCAGTTGTTAGATTAAATTTATCTCTAAGATATTGTCACCATGGTGACTAAATGGGACAGTTTTCGTTGATGTTGTAGCAAGAATTTAATAGGAAATAATTTTACAAAATATATTTTAATATACTTCTATTTATCAGTAATATAACAAACAAATTTTGTTGTGATATATAGTTATATATGGTTGTTTTAAGGTAAGCGTGGAATATTAGGGTTGTGTGACTGCCGTGTTGGTATTACGTCATTTTATCTCTACTCGTGAAGGATTGGTCAGTTCACTGCTGCTTAGTAAAGTTAAACATTTTATGGTTTTTACAATTTTTTTTTCTACTCCGTAAGAAATGAAAGTTTGAAGTAAACGATTTTGATAGTTATCCCAATATACTCCTGCCAGTACCAATGTCACAGGTTCTGTAAAGCTAGAAACTACGAAAGGAACGCTCTGCTGGTTTGAGGTTATCATTTGAAAATAAGAACGTTCTGGTAGACTTGAGGCTTGGATGTTAGAACAAGAACGTTATGATGTTTTTGAGACTCAGTGTTATTGTAAGAACGTATGAGTGCAAATAAAGAAGAATGTGATAACATGGTAATCACACTATATCTACTATATTCAGTGCCGACGACGCCTTTCGTTCAATACCAGGGCTCCTCAGGCCGGCTAGGATACGACAGACATAGTATTGATCTAGGCGCTATTTATATCATCAGTTACTTTAAAAACACCTGTTTCGATATGAACTAGATTAAATTGGTAAACTGTAATTTTTATCAATTTTATTTAATTCGTTACACATCAAAATTAGGTTTATGATTGTCATTAACGTCAAGTCTATACTAACACCAAATTATTATCGATATTATTTGTTTTACTTGAATTAACTATTTACCATTCAAAAGTACTGGCGAACCAGCAAGCTAGTAGTCTTTTTGATGTGACAACTAGTTCAAGCTCTGTTCGACAGGTTTTCCTTGTTCGTGGTACCATGACTTCAAAGAGTAATAACTATTGCATCAGATCTTTTACTGAGTGCGTTGGATAGTTATTTCGAAGTATTTAACAGTAGAAACAAATATTTAAATATATTCTGATCTCCAGTGTTCAAGAGAACTATCATAATATGGTTTAAGCTCTCATTATCTTTTAAACTTATCTACAAATTGAGTTTGTTTCTTTTTATTATTTTTTAATTAGTTTGAATATACAGAAGACGGTACAAGAACGTTACTTAATGTTTATATTCGTTCGTTCAGTTTTTATGAAAGATTTAAACGCTTTTAGACTATTCTAGATTCTGTGTAGCACTTCGAAGTCTATGTTTTTGCAAACATTGATTTATTTTTCAATGACGTCACAGTCTAGTACATTACCTTTGCATTGGGTAAAAATATAGTAAGGCTTCGGTGATTTTACACGATACAGAGTAACTTCAACACACCCAGGTGTATAAAAAAATAATCCTTTACATTTCAGGCTTTTGATAGTTGACAACAGCGCTTTACTGAAGTTTAACTTCGTGTCTAAAAAACACGATTTTTTGGTTCATAAAATATGATGTAGAACTACTTTGTGCACACAAGAACGACTTCTCATAACCTCTGTTTCTATAAAATTTTATTATAACGTTGTGGTCTTTTGTGTTACAAAGGATGATGATACACACTTGTATACAAACGAATAACTTCTCAAACATTTTTTGTTGTTCAAAAGTTTTGTTATAATAACATGGATGTCAGTCTTGCAAGTTATGCCGTACAATTACCTGTATATACAGAATAATTCGTCAAACATTATATTGTTCTATAGTTTTATTATAAGAACATGGTCGTTTGTCTTAGAAATTATGACGGACTATTCGCGTAAATAATAGTTAACTCGTGAAAATCTCTGTTTAGAGGAAGAGGCCTTCACAAACACTTTTTATTGGTTGTTTTTCGTTGGTACTACTACATTAGTGAAAATCAGGTGGTTGGTTCTACTGTTATAGTGGAGATAAGGTGGTTGGTTCTACTGTTATAGTGGAGATAAGGTGGTTGGTTCTACTGTTATAATGGAGATAAGGTGATTGGTTCTACTGTTACAGTGAAGATTAGATGGTTGGTTCTACTGTTATAGTGGAGATAAGGTGATTGGTTCTACTGTTACAGTGAAAATCAGGTGGTTGGTTCTACTGTTATAGTGGAGATAAGTGGTTGGTTCTACTGTTATAGTGGAGATAAGGTGATTGGTTCTACTGTTATAGTGAAGATTAAATGGTTGGTTCTACTATTATAGTGAAGATTAGATGATTGGATCTACTGTTATAGTGAGGATCAGGTTGTTGGTTCTACTGTTGTAGTGAAGATCAAGTGGTTTGTTCTACTGTTATAGTGAAGTTCAGATGGTTGATTCTGCCTTTGTTATGAAGATCGGGTGGCAAATACTCTTGTTGACAAGAATTATGAATTGGGGCAGCAATTACTACACAAAACGTGGAAGATGGTTGAATGATAGTATTAACAATTTGAGTAGTTCTGATATTATAAAGTAGGTGAAGTTGCTGGTGTTGGAAGAGAAGCTATGTGCCTGGTACTAGTGTAGAAAGAGAAGCTAGGTGCCTGGTACTGGTGTAGAAAGAGAAGCTAGGTGCCTGGTACTGGTGTAGAAAGAGAAGCTAGGTGCCTGATGCTGATGTTGGAAGAGAAGTTTGGTGACTGATACTGATATTGGAAAGGAAGCTAGGTGTGACTGATACTTATATTGGAAAGGAAGCTAGGCATGACTTATACTGATATTGGAAGAGAAGCTAGGCATGACTTATACTGATATTGGAAGGGAAGCTAGGCATGACTTATACTTATATTGGAAGGAAGCTAGGCATGACTTATACTGATATTGGAAGGAAGCTAGGCATGACTTATACTGATATTGGAAGAGAAGCTAGGCATGACTGATACTGATATTGGAAGAGAAGCTAGGCATGACTGTTACTGATATTGGAAGAGAAGCTAGGCATGACTGATACTGATATTGGAAAGAAGCTAGACGTGACTTATACTGATATTGGAAGGGAAGCTAGGCATGACTTATACTGATATTGGAAGAGAAGCTAGGCATGACTGATACTGATATTGGAAGAGAAGCTAGGCATGACTGATACTGATATTGGAAAGAAGCTAGACGTGACTGATACTGATATTGGAAAGAAGCTAGACGTGACTGATACTGATATTGGAAGAGAAGCTAGGCATGACTGATACTGATATTGGAAGAGAAGCTAGGTGTGACTGATACTGATATTGGAAGAGAAGCTAGGGCGTGACTGATACTGATATTGGAAGAGAAGCTAGGCATGACTGATACTGATATTGGAAGAGAAGCTAGGCGTGACTGATACTGATATTGGAAAGAAGCTAGACGTGACTGATACTGATATTGGAAGAGAAGCTAGACGTGACTGATACTGATATTGGAAGAGAAGCTAGGCATGACTGATACTGATATTGGAAGAGAAGCTAGGTGTGACTGATACTGATATTGGAAGAGAAGCTAGGCATGACTGATACTGATATTGGAAGAGAAGCTAGGTGTGACTGATACTGATATTGGAAGAGAAGCTAG
>NW_013669727.1:10186-11979 GCF_000517525.1 Limulus polyphemus
CGTGACTGATATTGGAAGAGAACTAGGCATGACTGATACTGATATTGGAAGAGAAAGTAGGCGTGACTGATACTGATATTGGAAGAGAAGCTAGGCATGACTGATACTGATATTGGAAGAGAAGCTAGGCATGACTGATACAGACATTGGAAGAGAAGCTAGGTGATTGATGCTGATGTTGGAAGAGAAGCTAGGTGATTAATGCTGATGTTGGAAGAGAAGCTAGGTGATTGATGCTGATGTTGAAGAGAAGCTAGGTGTGACTGATGCTGATGTTTAAGAAAAGCTAGGTGCCTGCTGCTGTTGTTAAAAGAGAAGTTAGGTGACTGATGTTGATGTTCGAAGAGAAGTTAGATGATTGATACTAATATTAATGATTAGCACATAAGAGTATTGTCCATTACTGATAGTAGGTTAGTTCACTTACATGAAAGTTTTTTTCTTGTACTCCAGTTCACTTTATTGAATGCTTCATTGATAAGTAACAGTATTTTTGTGTTGATATAGTTCTAAATAATCAGACTTGTCTGTTACTTTGTGTTGTCCAATATTGAGCTATAATTTTATGTAAACAGTATTTTCATTTCAGAGTAAAGATATTGGTCTTTTTGTTATCTTCCTTGGTTGACTTCTGCTCTTAAAATAAGAATGCTCTCATTAATCACTCAAGAAATTTAAAACCAAATTTGATGTGTTATCAGGTGACTTAAAAAAAGCATAAAAATAGTTGTTTGTTATTCATCCCCAACAATTAAATTTAAACATTGAACACTTCTATCCAACACACTGCCCTATAACTAACCCTGCTCTACTAATTTTAAATTGGCTTTAGACAGAGAACATAATTGAAACTCCACAGTGGCAATAACTGGTTGTAACATTGTGTATTTTGTAAAACATGCATGTACATTTTGTTTCTACATATATATTAGTTTTTTTACTTGAACTTGGTACATGCACATGAAATTCCTTAATATGATGATAATTACTTGTTTGACTGGGTCTTGTAGTCACAGAACAGGTCCTGTCAGCCCTGAGTTGTTCAACAGTATATCTTATGTGTGTATTTGTGCTACATTAGGTTTCTATGTGCTAAATTTTCTTGGGTGCACAGAATACCACATTCAGTTTTTCTTCCAGTAGTAATTTGATATAAACACAAGTCCAGCATTACAATTTGCAAGTTACAGAATATGTTCACAATAAGATCAGGTTTGAAGTTATAGGTTCTGAGTACACAAACAGTAAAATTAACGTTTCTGTAGTTAAATTACAAATAGTGTGCAAAATAAATCTAGGGCTACAGCTGGAAGTCCTAAATTACACATACACATTTTAAAATTAACATTTCTGTTCTGAAGTTGTAGATAGTATGCTTAATAAATCCCAAGTTACAGTTGTGAGTTGGACCACAGGCGTGAGCTGGAGATGGTACACACAACTTTATTCAGGACTACAGTTGTAAGTTGGAGATGATACACACATCATTCAGAAGTCAGGACTACAGTTGGAGGTGGCACTCACATTATCCTGGCTACAGTTGTGACTTAGAAATGGTGCACACAGTTTTATCCAGAGTTACAGCTATGAGTTGGAGATGATAAATAACTTTATCCATAGCTACAGTTGTGAGTAAAAAAAAATGCAAATATTAAGTTTGATGTAGGGATGGCAATGCAAAAAGTACAGAAACGAGATAGGGATGAATACAGATAACATACAAAAATCACAGCATAATTAGCCAAATTTTTCCAACAGTAACTTTTATCTACAAATAAGTGTTAAATTCCTGT
>NW_013669727.1:12846-23222 GCF_000517525.1 Limulus polyphemus
CTTATTTAGGGACTTTTGTATGGTTTTGTTTATTTGTCTCTATCTTGTTTATGTACTTTTTGGCATCCTTACATCACACTTAATTTTTGACAAAAAAAAATAATAAATTATTACTTATTTCCCCTCTTTTTTTAAAAAAAACAATTTAATTAAAGTAGGTTGATAAGAGAACATTTGTTTTATTTTTATAATTCAGTGATAATGTATATTGTTAATATCATATCAGGTTTGTCATTTTCTCTAATTTTGGATTGCACTTGGGATCAGTGAAGCTGGAATGGTTCCTCCAGGAGGGTACAAGTACCCCAGAGTACTCTACCAACGTTAAGGGGATACTTACAGAACACACCAACTCACTGAATGTACATAAAATCCACTCCACACATGCCAGGGTAATGTCAATTAATAGGGAAGGCATCATACAAATCTCAAGCCACGAAGTATGATATCACATATATATAACACACACACACACACACAGCTGCTAGGCTCAACCCCACTAAAAATGTGAAGAAAAGTAGACTGCTATATAATGTATTGTTTTAATAATTAAGAAACTGATGTTTTTAAACTCGGACATCAATAATACGTACACAGATCTGTCAGTTGCATAAATACTTGATCTTCTTGATACCTTGAATATTAATTTAGATTATTCTTTCTTTCTTTCTTTATTTTTACTGAAATTGTTTTGGAAAATATCATGTTTTAGCTATGAAAAGTCACAAACGGTCGTTATATAAGAACGATTTGTGCTGCCATCTAGCAACAATAAATGAAACTGTTATTTATGAAACATGGAAAACATATGCTTATAAACTGAACTCACTGCTAAGTTTGTAGATTTCCTTTATATCATTTCCCCACAAAAATGCGTGTGATAGAAGAAAAGAATGATATTACTGTTATACAAGCTGTGAAACGCTCGATAATGGCAATTAGGTGCTCAACTAAGGCTATAACTCAACATTAGCGGTTATTTGTAAGCATCATAGAGTAATACATTGAATGCGTCGCCCATTTTTCTCGGCCCATCCCTACATACATGTTGTGAGTTGGAGATAGTATAAACATATTATCCAGCATTGTAGGTTTTAAGTGGAGATGATGCACAACTTTAGTTAAGTACTACAGTTGTAAATTGAGGGGATACACACACACACAGCATCCAGGAATATACCATTATTCGGGATTATAGTTGTGAGCGGAAGATGACACACACATCATTATCCAGGGTTACCGTTGTCATTTGAAGATGATACATACAACTTATTCAGGGTTAGAGTTATGAATTGAATATAATACAGACAACATTATCCAAGACTGTAGTTGTAGACTCGTTAACATGAACCTAAAAGTATTTTGATACTGACACTTTGTTGTGTATTGGTGGTAAAAACGTGTGTAATTCGTGTTTAAGACGACTACTGGTGTTAAGCACACATGTTTAGTAATGTTAGAGACGTGTTTACAAATGTTAAGTATGCATTTTCATTAATATTTTATATCACTGTAATATTTATTATATACGAGCTGGTAAAAATATATGTATGTGTATAAATGTTTCCAGAGATTGGTGAAATTACTTTAACACGTGGTTTTCGTAGTTTTTATTTACTAGAATATAAGCCCAAAAAGGGGAAATCGAAATTGGGTTCTTTCGCCAAGTTGTTCGGAAGGGATAATTAAGTAGTGACCTACTACGAGAGCAAAATATGTTCGATTATCCTATGAACCTACGTTTTTTTTTAATTATAACCTAAAACACGTACCTTTATTTTTGTAAAAATTATTAAAGTATGTGTGTTATGACACTGCGCATGTATAGAGTATGTTGCATGATTGCTTAATTTAACATGTTAACTCGATCTAGTTTTTTTTTTACACATTGAGTCGATTCAACATTTGACCAGAGCTCTGGATTTCGGAGGTGGCAGCTGAATTCGAATCCGTGCAATGTACCACAAACTGTTACCTGCATTTTTAGTTACGGGTGCGTTATAAGAGAGAGACAAGCAGTCCCTTAGAGTGGATGGTGGGTCGTGGGATGTTGCTTGACTGGCTGCCCTCACTCTAGTCAGTAGTTCAAAATTAGGGACTTCGGCAGATTGTCTTAGTAGGTTTGCCATAAATACAAAACATTTAACTCGTTCATAAGAGCCAATGACACGAACCAGCGTTTAAAGGCATTTGGACGACCCGGTATGTTAACATGTTAATTCAGTTCATTGTTTTAATATATTCACACAACTCCGTATGTCATTGCATTGACATGGATCAGTGATTAGTCGCGTTCACACAACCCAGTGTATTAACACTTGGACTCGATCCCTATTTTAACACGTTGACGCGACCTAGCACTTTAACATGTGTCTCTCTTGACATTAATAGGAACTTTTTATTCATAATCTCTTTAGTATATGACGAAGCAAAAATTAAATGTGGTATGCTTATCTTTAAATTACTGTTACCATCGACCTCGTTGTTGTGTGAAGCTTATCTGAATATTTGGAGCTCTCATGTCCGTGGAGTAACAGGTTTTCACACCAGCTTAGAGAAAGCATAACGCATTGTTCAGTTGATAACTAATTAAGCGTAACCAGTACACGTTGTTATAGAACCTTCCATGGGCCTAGAGAAATGTCATAGGAACATTTTTCGATTACTCACTAGAGGAAGGTGACTCACTTAACAGTCACTGGATTTCACTAAAGGCATTTATCTGTGATGCTTATCTCGTAGTTTTTAAACGCTTCTTTCCAGAGCTTTAAAGAGAAACTTCAATTTTTATTTTTTAAAGTTGCATTGTTTTTATTTTACTGGTTTCACATCTAATGATACTTCTTATTTTTTATTTTACCGGTTTCGCATCTAAATATACATCTTACAAACGGTTTCATACCTTCAGGTACTCTTCAGAGTAAAACATAAAAACCCGAACAACACACTTGGGAAAATAGTTTGATTCTATGTAGTTAAGCACAAAGCTACACAATGGGCTGTCTGTGCTCTGCCCACCACGGATATCGAAAACAGGTTTCTAGCGTTGTAAGCCCGTAAATATACTGTTGTGCCACTGAGGCATGGAAAAATATATCTATATACAGACTTACCCTGTGAAATAAATTAATTCCCTTTGTGAAAAACCCAGTTTTGACAATTATTCGTGTGTGTGTGAATATAATGTGTATTATACACACATTATAAACATTCACAAAATCGCTTTAAGAAACGAATTTGAACCCATGTCTTATCAGTTACGGATGATGTTCACAAACTCAACGTGTTTTGTGTAAACCCATAATTTCCCCCAAGTTGTAAGATTATTTGAACGTGCTTTTAAAAATGTTTTAGTTTTGCAGGGACCAGTATGTAATCAAACGTCGTTTTATCTATATAATTTTATCTCTCTCTATTCTACATGGTAACCAACATCTCCTTGCAAGAAACTATAAAATTTTATCATGAACCAAACTTGTAACTCATGCGTGACAATAAATATCAGTTTCAGCTTACTTCCCGTCTTTTAAAAACTTAATCCCTCTATATAGATAGTCTATCAGTTCAAAATTAGGGACGAATTGCGTGGATAGCCTTTGTGTAGCTTGGAGCGAATATACGAAACAAACAAACTCTAAATCTTTAATATTTGATGTGTTTTCGTGTTGTCTGTCTCGATAAAGTTACAGTTTCAAAATACGTCCTGCTTAATGCGAGAGAGTTGAAAGTCAACATAGTTAGTAGCAAGTAAAACTGGCATAACGTGCTTCATGCTTATAATGAATTAATGTTGAATTAACGTAATTAGTATCTAACCTATATAAAAGCCAGTGTATGTCACGTAACGCTTGATTTCTCGAAGTAGGAAGAGCCATAAAAGCCAAAATGTATTTATCCAGTTAGAATAGTTCGATTACTGTCTGCTCCTTATGATTTTGGTGACGGAGGTGCATAAAACCTTATAAGTGTTGTGTGTGTTGGTATAATAAACCTAAAGTAAAGACGTTGTGTGAGATCACCTAACCTAGAGCCAAGTGCATAAAATTTATCATGAAAGTAAAAATATCAATTCAATTTTAAACTTAAATCGCTTCTGAAACAAACTAATTTCTGTTATATCACCAAGTTTTAAATAAAAAACAAACTTATTTAATCAATGGAAATTAAATTAAGAAATAAACAAATATTTTTCATTTTTGTTGTTTATACATTTCATTTTTTACTTTCTGTACATAGACTAACAACAATATTAGGTTATACTTTTGTTGCTAAGCAACAGAACATAAAAGCCATTGTTGGAACATTGTGTTACCAAAACGCACTTTCTTTGCCATATATATAATATAAGTTGTTAATCTAATTGATTTTTACCAATTATTCTATGAATACGCCACGAATTCATTTCATGGATGATCTTAATTTCGATTGGCTTACAAAGGAATTTACCGACGTTTGACTGCCTCGACTGCACTTTTCTGCGTCTTTGTTGGGCTAGTTTGATATAAAGACAATCTTTGGTGATACTACTCTGTTGCTGTAAATAACGATCAGGTGGAAATTTCATCTTGAAAACAATGACACGATGTAAGAATAACCAAAATAACATTAGCATATCCAAGATTTTATGCAGTTTAGCACAATAACTATACAAGACTCATTTGTTGCTGCTACATTTTTATTGGTGTTTTTTTTTGTCTAAGTATTTTTTTTTCTCAGGAATTAAGGCTAGCACTCAAGTTAGGCAGTTTGTGGGGTCGGCGTCTGAAAGTTTCAGTGTATGTATATTATACTTGCCGTGTTGTTAGTGGAAACCACGTACGTACTGAGAAATATCAATATTTATCGTGATTGTGACATAAACGCAGCGTTCAGTCTTTAATGTATGTGTGTTCTGTGTGTAGTTGCATGTTACATGAAGCAGTTCTTGGAACACACTGGAAACTAAAAAAAAAAAAAAATCCCGATTTTTCTGTTTGTTTGTAGATCTCAGGCTGAACCGGCAAGTGTTAACAAAGAGTACGTAACGTATGTGTAAATCGTTACATCGAACAAGGTGTGATATCGTCCCCCCCCCCTTTTCCCCACTAAAGAAGGTATGCTAGCCGTTAATGTTTTCATAGAATAGGTGTTAAATGAAACCCGTTTACTGAATAGTGTGGGGTATCTGAAGGTGTTATGTTCATAATGGTAAAGATGTTACTGGCACTAGGTATGTTTTTTTTTGCGTTCAAATTTCATAGAAACTGTATTATAAATGTCATTGTTTTCGAAGAATTAAATTTAACTGATTACACAAAGTGGATAAACCGGTTGAGACTGGTTTTTCCTGTAACAGAACCCTTATTTCGAAAACCTCGATCATTTTACGTTATTTTCACATTTAAACATGTTTCCCGTCTTTGGAAGTAAAAAAAAAATCCCCATCACATGTGAAGATATGCAAGTGAATGTTGATCCTACTATTTCAATCCTATGGCTACTTTTAGCCTAATTTTTCTTTTTATTATTTTAACTCCTGAAAGAGTCACTAAATTGTTGTCACTTTTTAACATTTTTTTATTGTAGTTGCACATCTTGCAGGCCATTTTAGCTTCGTACCCCAAAATATATATTAGTTTTTCAACCTACGTGTAAGTGATTAATTTGTACATATTTATATTTCAGTATGGGAAATTAATATTTTTGCGTTTCGATATGACGTGGACTTAGAAGCAAAAATAATTTTCTAATTTGTTTTATGATTTGGACGGATTTTTACTTCTTCAGTGTTCATGACATTTATTTACCCTATCGAGGTGCTTTAAACTTTCATGCTATAAATGAAAGTAATACTTTTTTGAGATTTGTAAGTAGATTACTCTATAAGGTTTATCATTTTAATGCAATCATAAATCTTTCTCTTACGATATTCTAACTTCCCCAAATGTTATTTCACATCGAGATAAACGTAGATGATCGAGTTTAAGTCTTAGTTAAGATAGATCTTCAAATTATCGGATTATTTATGTTAAATGCATAAGAAAACGCAGCAGTAATCAGTGTCATTAATTGCAACAGTGACGTCATTTTTGTTTACTCGTGAGGAATTATTAGGATGACGACCGAATATATCGATAACAGCGAGAGCACTCAACTGGTGATAAGTGAAGTTATGACATTGGTACTCCATGTCTTGATCAGAAGTTTTAGTGCTTCTGGTGACATTGACACGTATTACTTAAGCAATGTTATTCAAATGGAATAATCCCAAACAAATGCCTTGGGCCTGGCATGGCCAGGCGGTTATGGATCTCGACTCGCAATCTGCGGGTTGTGGATTCGAATTCCCGTCCCACCAAATGTGCTCGCCCTTTCAGCCGTGGGGGTGTTATAATTTTATGGTCAATCCTACTATTCGTTGGTAAAAGAGTAGTCCAAGAGTTGGCGGTGAGTGGAGATGACTAACTGCCTTCCCTCTAGTCTTACACTGCTAAATTAGGGACGGCTAGAGCAGATAGCCCTCATGTAGATAACAATATTATAAAAAGTATCCTATCAGTACCACTATTACAACAATTCTCTAGACCATGTAGCGTGTAACTAAGCAGATGGTGGTTGTGTTGTATTCTCTAATTAGTCAGACAAGATGGCGCTTCTGTCGCTTATATACTGGAAGACCCAATGTTAAATATATGCATGGATGATTGTGGCTGGGTTTGTTGTGAGTCATCTACTAACAGAACTTGATCATTTTCACTGTTTATGCGAGTGAAAGCTGATGCTTTTCATTGAGCTGTTATTGTAAAATTATACTTTTTATGCTTGTATTTTTTGTTGTTTTTCTAGCAGTCAAACTGATGCTAAAAATGAGTAGAATCTCGAATATTCGTATTGAAGAAATATGACAAGTTTTGCTAAGATTAACGTCCTGGCATGGCATGGTGATTAGGGCGCTTGACTCGTAATCTGCAGGTCGCGGGTTCGTCACCGACCGTGCTCGTGTTGACGCATTATAAAGTGACAGTCAGTCCTATTATTCGTTGATAAAACAGTAGGCCTGGAGTTGGGCTGTGGGTGATGTTGAATATCTGCCAACCTCTAGTCTATCATTTCAATATCTGGGATAGCCAACGCAAATAATCCTCGAGTAGCTTTGCGCGAAATTCAAAAAACAGGATTAACACATTCAGTGACTATTCATAGTGATGAACAACTATAACACTGTCTTTGTCCACTGATAATAATAAACTTAATATCTCCACTGACCCCAACCCCTCTTGCTAATAAAATGTGAATAATTCATCCATTGACTAGTCATAACAACTAGTTTTATACTGCAGGTGAACACTAATAATGATGAAACAACTTTTATCTCAACAAACCCATTCATACTAATGAATTGGCCACTTATAATGATGAAATGAATTTAATCAAACTAGTGATATAGTAACAAAATGCGTTTGATCATGGTAAGAATCGGTTATGATGTTGAAATGTGTTTGATCTTGCTATTGATCAGTGTTACGTATTATAATTTTAAACGGTCTGAAACCGAGCTAAATTATACTTTAAATTTTGTAGTTAAATTGTACTTTGGATTTAGCAGTTAAGTGAAAGCCGATATATAGTCGGTTTATGATATTTTCCAACAAGATTGATACACACAGTTTTATATTTTAATACAAATATGTTTTAATATACAACATCAATATGATTTACAATAACAGTTATTACACACAATGACTTATATACAAAAGTTTTACAAACTTACAAGCAATATAAAGTCTTCTTTCCGGTCTGGATCTTCCTTGATATCTTATCGAGTGTTCACAATGAGCGAGTTAATTACGAGTGGACGTAGGTATAATTCGCTTAACGGGGAGCTAGCCACACATGCTGAGTTTTCCACCGTGACGTTATGTAATGTTTTTGTGAAAATAATAACGACCAATGATAATCCACTGAAGTTAAATGAGTTGTAATGTTCGAACTTTGTAAATGCTCCTGGTCAAATATCTGAAGTTTTCCGATTGATAAGCGATATAACAATCACAGTTATAGCTTCCGAAGTTTGTAGCACACTGACTATAGCAAACTAATAGCCGTGGGAACGTTTTCTAGAAAATTCATTTTACGTAACAATACAATTTAAGTGTTTACATACACACAGATACATATACTGTTGATTCTTACTTTCGAGAACCTTCTACAACTTTGTAGAATAGGCGTGAGTTTCGCAATTGATATTTAACACTATAAGCTATGTATGTTTCTGAATATAAATTTAATCTAAATAAACGTCGATAATAAAATAAATTAATAATAATAAATCCTTCACATCAGTTATAATGATAAATTGACTTTGACCTTGCTATTGATCAGTTATAATGATAAAATGACTGTCAGAGGAACAAGTATTCCCACACTGTCAACAGAATAGGTCATGGGACCAGATAATCCTAATTTATAATCAGAATAATTAGGGGAAAACTTTTATCTGGATTACCCAATGGGATAATTAATTTTATAGACTTACAGATGGATACAATCATCTTCATTTCATCATTATAACTAATCAATAGCAAGATCAAAGTTTTTATCATTACAATTGATCGCTAATAAAATCAAGATCATTTCATCATTATAACTGATCACTAGCAAGATCAAAGTCATTTTACCATTATAACCGATCACTAGTAAGATCAATAAGCAGGCTTCAAACAACACGAGAAAGTGATAACAATAGTATGCAATGTGGCGCTGCTTGCTACCATGGTAACAACATACATGTAGTACACGTTAGTGCCACAAGGCAGCGTTGTCAAGAGAACAGCTGGCCGTTCACTTATCAAGAATCTAACATAGCATGACGTATTCTATTAGTCACATATGAATGATATGATTTGCCGCCTACACATCTTTCTCGATATTCTAAACCCTTTTTCGCACGTCTTTATGCTTCTATTATAAAGAGCGCGTGTAGTTTTTTTACCAGACCTTCTGACAGATAACTATTCTTATGTCCTTTCCATTATCAGCCACGAAGAAAACCTCACTGTCACCCTGAAATCATACAGTACTTAAGTTTTACTTTGGTGAAAATCTGATAAAGAACAATAAAAAGAAAAGAAAAACAAAACTGGAAGCTATTAAACAACGCAGACTAATCTTTAGTTGTTTGTCTGTGTGCTATTAGTCATTGTGAAAATCGGTATACTAATTAGGCCTACTTCAACACTTTATACTTAGTTTGTGATAGTTGGAAACATCAGAACTATGTTGCTTTGTTCCAGGTGTTATTTGTAAAATAAAACGTAAGTATTATTTTTTTCTTTTTAAATATTGTTAAACACGAGAAAGTAATTTAAAGTGTCCGTTAAGTAGGTAACTGAATAACTGTTTTGTTCAGTCGTTGTGGTCTGTTAGAACGTAACTAGATAGCTTTCTTTGTTCCTAACTTAGCTCACTGTTAAACCTAATTAGATAATTTTAACTTATCCTATATTCAAAAATGTCTATTAAAACGGAAGTTGGTAACTTGCAATGTTCCAGATTTGATTTTTTGTTAAAACGTGAGCAGAGAACCTGCTTTTGTGCAAATATAATTAAAATATATTAACTGATTTACAATACTTTTTAACGTTCTGTCACGTTTATCCTACGTAAGAACGTTTTACGTTGGAGTAGCGTATATTAGAAGGGTATGTTAAGCTTAGAAATGTTTTAGTTTGTTTCTTGTGATATTAGAAAACTTTTATTTGAAAATAATATTCCGCATATCCAGGACCGTAGAAAATTCCCCATTAGGTAGCGATAAATTCCCCTTTGGTGGGACTTCAATTTCTCGTTTTAAGATAAAATTTCCCGCCTTCAGCTTACTAAATTACTTCAAGACATAATATAGGAAAATATAATACTTGAAAAATGAGTATGTGTGATATTCAATAAACATATGATATGTGTATAATACAAAAATTAATTTCTATAGACGTATATAATACATACGTCTATAGAATGTAATTTTTAATTATACAAAAAGTACATTCTATAGACGTATATAATATGAAAATTACATTCTATAGACGTATATAACACAAAAATTACATTCTATAGACGTATATTATACAAAAATTTCATTCTATAGACGTATATAATATAAAAATAACATTCTATAGACGTATATAACACAAAAATTACATTCTATAGACGTATATAATACAAAAATTACATTCTATAGACGTATATAATAAAAAATTACATTCTATAGACGTATATAATATAAAAATTACATTCTATAGACGTATATAACACAAAAATTACATTCTATAGACGTATATAACACAAAAATTACATTCTATAGACGTATATAATACAAAAATTACATTCTATAGACGTAT